>NW_027111802.1:516136-520199 GCF_000696795.3 Halyomorpha halys
TCTAGTAAATGTTGTAATAGTCGGAATCGACGAGCAGTGTCCTGTCTTTTCAGTCTTGTACCTCATAATTTTAAATTTATTTTTAAACGAGTTTAATAAAAGTCATTAGGGCCATTTTGATGTAAATCCCCAAAGAAGTTCAATCGATTTTGTTAAGTGGCACTTCCCGTTTGTAGATTTTAACTTATAAGTTTCTGTAACATCCCGGGCGTATAGCAGCTCTGAAAACGTAGTTTCAGTTTGTTGCCTTTTGTCTGAGCTAGACTGTTAAAACACACACAGAGATCATTCTGCGAGGGTTGCTTATTTGAACTAACCGAACCTCAAAACTCATATTTACGTCGGTAACTCGAATTCGATATTTTTCACGATCGCAATTTTTTCACTTTCCATTCATTTTAAATGTATTGGTGAGTGAAAGTAAAATGTATTCAATATATAACTTGAAAGTGAATAATATTACCAATGGTTTATGTAAGAAGTTAGTAGTGAGCGAAGATCCTCAGCTGTTGTTATGTAAGCCTCCTATATTAAATGAAATGAATCACCCATTAGTAACTGATTAAATATTGGAGGCCGTGTTTATTATATTGGCTCTGAAACATTCACCTGTTGTAAACATTGTAGGCCACCTGTCATCCTGAGTTTCTATTTCAATAGCATTAAGAATTCTATTTCAATATCTGTTGAGCTATTTTAAAATCGACGTATGTCTCTTCTTGTTGCCCTGACTACGCGAATCACTGTTTATTCGTGTTGGATGGATCAACGGTGGAATCAGTTTTATTTATAATCGAGTTTAATTTAGCATTGATAAAAGTGCAAGCTTTATTTTTTATAAATGGCGCGAGGATTTTTTGTTGAAATCTTTTTTTTTTATAATACCTTCAGTCTAGTGTGCTAATTGTTCCCTCTTGTGAATTGAACGCCTCGTTGTTAAACATTTGTTGTTTTTTTCATAATTTATTTACTATTATTTACAACTGTATAAAAATATATACAAAAAGTAAATTTGCTGTAGGTGATATAGTGACATGATACAAACATGTGGAAAATCTACTCATTGATAGAACTCCAATAACATTTCAAGAGGAGATCTCGAGGCCATCTTCTTTTCAGACGCCTAGGAGGATTATTAGGTAATGAAGGAGAAGCCAGATTAGAAACAAGTGGATTTGGGTTGTCGGGAAGTTAATCATGGAAGGAATGGTATCTGGTTCTGACCAAATCGGCAACATGGATGTCCTGATGGATGACTTGATTTGTGACAAAGTAAGGAGCATTAAGGAGTTTGGAACGTAAGGATTGGATTCGGGTGGAATTCGATGGTTTAGTGGAGTCACAAAGTTCAACTCCGTATGTCCAGATAGGCCTTATAATAGACATGTAGATCAGTCTTTTGTAATGGATTGGCAATTTAGACCGTTTGTCTAGTAAATGTTGCAATGGTCGGAATCGACGAGTTGTTTCCTGTCTTTTCAGTCTTGTATGCGGATTCCATGTCAGTTGTTTGTCCAGATGTAGTCTTTAGTAACGGATCTGTTCGACAGGAGTAAGTGGGGTATTATTAAAGGATACTGTAGGGCAAGAGGTCTTGGGGTTGTTGAACTTATGTAAAACTTGTCTTTTGTCAAATATGTAATTCTGTGTGAGTCACATGATAAGTCACATTTCAAAAATTAAACGAAATTAATAGTCATTTCCGCCAATCGCACGACGGAAGTAAAAATTATTGCCTTGTTCTCGTGTTTACCACTTGTTCCTTATACAGAATGAAAACAAATAAAACTTTGAAATGACTTATTTTTTAATTTTAGTCATTCTTATAAATATTATGAGTATATAACTTAATTTTTTGGAAACGGTCACTTTTGTATTTTTTATGGAGAAAGAAGTATTGCTTAAAACCTTATTTTCCTTAATGAGTGTTGCTTGATCCTAGTAGCAAAATGTAGAGAACCTTGAAACTCTTATTTTGAAACATTATTCGGCTTCGAAGTCAAATCATCTTGAAAGGGATAGTACAAGAGCCGGGAAGAAAAAAAGGCAGTTATCTCACCCCAATTTTTGATTACTTCAATGAAAACTATGTATAATTACTAGTCAAAACTGATGAATCTGCCAAGTATAGGTAGGGGGAATAAAAAATGGCGGCTGTTTCAAAACCTTAAAAAAACATTAATTTTTCATTCGGAGATTATCTTAAAAACTACCAACAACACTAGAAAATCTAAGAGAACATTATTTAAAGAAGAGTAGATTTGCTAAAATACTAGCCCTAAAAGTGCTATTTACGTCCAATAGTTCTCGAGATATAGCTTTTTAAAAAGCAAAATTTCTTAATTTCTTAATCTTGACAGACTTATCAATTTTGATTAATAATTACACATAGTTTCCATTAAAGTAATCAAAAATTGGGGTGAGATAACTGCCTTTTTTCTCCTCTTGGGCTCTTGTACTAGGACCAGTTGGAGTCTGTCTCCTGAGCAAGTGTAGGTGGGGAACATAAGTCGACATCTCTGAAGTTGAAGGAGTCAGTTCCAGAACTCTGAGGGTATGGAACAAGCACCAATTCGTACAATTAACGCTGTATCAATGCGTTATTACTTTGGCCTTAACAGTTTCTAATTTCTCCTTGCAATGTTTTATGAACGAGGGGCGCCGTTTACTTTCCTCATTGGGGGTCCGCAGCACCTTCTAGAGGAGTGCCCGTATACATAGTCTAAGAGCAGAAGCAGAGAAAAAAAAAACAGTTTACTTAACCTCAATTTTTATCACTTTATTGAAAACTATACAAGTAAGAGTCAAAATTGATGTAAGGAGAAATAAAAAATGTCATATATTCCAAAAGTTACAGACAATTCATTTTTGGTCTCTTACAAGTAAATAACAAATTACGGTATTTTGTGAACTAAAAAATATGTGAGTAGAGCGTTCAATCCAACGTCACACCCTCCAGCAATCCTGGAGGGCCGCTCTCACATTTGGTCTTAGCCGAGAGGAAGTTCCTAGGACCGAGGAGTAAGCTGAAACGTAGATGGGAGGATTGCGTTAAAACTTATTGAGTAGAATTAGGTATGGAGGGGCTTCACTGGAAGGATGTATGCAGAGAGCGATTGGTGCTCTGCATCGAACCTCCGGATTCGTTAGGCCTTTATTAATATTAAGTAACCAATTAAACTTTACTGTCTGATAGAACATATGTGTATATATATATATACACACAAGCAAGCACATACTCTAAAATATAATGGAAAGTACATATCACTCGAGATTTATTTTTTTTTTATTTTTTTTTTTTATTTTATTTTTTTCGGCCAAGACTCCCATTGGAGTCCTATACTGCCTAACCATGGTTGGGGGTCAAAGTTTTTCATTTTGTAGGACCACCACTCAATGAAAAAAGTCAACGTCCCAGGCTGGATTCGAACCGGCACCGCCAATAAACATCAAATTGGTAAGACTGTGTCTTAACCACTGAGCTATGGGCGGAGATTTATTATATGATTGAGTAAAATAGTTCAGGAATTACTATTATCCATTCTTATTTATTAACACAATTAGAAATAAATAGTTTTTCGTTTATGGAAAGTTTTACGTATTACATTCTGACATTCAATTCCGATATTTTAATGTTTCTGTATTATCAATAAAATATTTAAAAAAATTTCTCGTTTGATACCATATCATGTGTTGATACGCAGTAGCGAATCAAAGAAACGTCTTTTCAAGTGTAATGCCTTTCTGTTTTTCGAAATGTCCTTGATGCGCTTCCGATGCGCAAATAAATTACCGTTACGATTCCTTGACTGAAATGTGTCCTGGCGACCGTTGCCATTAACAAAGGATGAAATAATAATAAAATAAATTTTTTATCCTTAACCTTTTTATATCCGCAGTCAACACTTTGATCATTCTCGATTTGCCGAATGTATATTTGGATGAACAACCTTCTTTCGACGTCGATTATTTTAGTGGAATTATTTTCTGCTGATTCCTATACCGTAAGTTAATTAATTACACTAAAGCATACAAGAATGTTTTTCATAATCGACTTTTATGT
>NW_027111802.1:521259-522282 GCF_000696795.3 Halyomorpha halys
GTAGCGAAGGTGTTTATCGCTCAGTCGCTTAATAAAGTAGTTATAATAATAATAAAGTGCCGTTATTGAACTTGGAATGTTCAATTAACAATACTGTATTGCGAATAATAATTGACTTACTCTCCTATTAACTGCGAGTAAATATGTGTCATCGGCATACGTGGTGAGTATAGTGGAAGGATTGGATGTCAGCTGTATAGAGGATGGGACCAAGGACACTACCTTGAGGAAATTTTTAAAACTGAAAATAATTTTTTTCGAGGTGAAAATAACGAATATAATTTTTTTTCCTGGCAAAAATTCAACAGTTTAACAAAATATCGTGTAACCGTAATGCAATCCGGAAAGTTCGGATAACTTTCTCCTTTAGTTATTCATTAAATTATTTTATATTATTTATTTATTTATTGCTTATTATTGCTTACGATGAGAATTGGTTATTATTTTTCTAATTAACAAAAAAAAATTAAAAGGCATTTTAAAGGAAATTTTTCCGAAAATTCGGCATTTAAGCCCTATGAAACTATTTAAATGAGAATAAGACCTAGCTTATATAGAAGAGCACTTTATTAATAGTTTGTTTAATCAAAATCGTTAAAGTCGTTGTGGGGATATCGAAAAATGTGATAAATCGATTATATTAAGTGGAAATTTCGATTAGTCGATTTTAACGAAAAAGTTTCAGTCCCTGTATACAGCAGCCCTAGGTATGTAATTTCAGTTTGTTTTTATTTATTTTTTTTTGCCAAGACTCCCATTGGAGTCCTATACTGCCTAACCATGGTTGGGGGTCAAATTTCTTCATTTTGTGGGACCGCCACTCAATGAAAAAAGTCAACGTCTCAGGCCGGATTCGAACCGGCACCGCCAATAGAAGACATCAAAAATTGCTAAGACTGTGTCTTAACCACTGAGCTACGGGCGGTCCTAATTTCAGTTTTATATTACTTTTAGTTTTTGAGCTGTTGACACACTCACGCACGTACACACACATACTATTTTGTGAGACGCAAAAGGTGAATC
>NW_027111802.1:524057-526399 GCF_000696795.3 Halyomorpha halys
TTATTGGAGAAGTTTGTCGGAGGGTTCGGTCAGCAAAGAACAACATAAATAAACAAAACCATATTTATTTATAAGGTTATAATTATAAATTTATAATTATTTAGGCATAAAATAAATAAATATGGCTTTGTTTATCTATGTTGTTCTTTGCTGACCGCGCCCCCCGACAAACTTCTCCAATCATTAATCTACGGTCAACTATCTACACCTCATTACATTTCCTTTATTTCGTCATTTCGTCATCTCTGATTCTCCATCTGTGCCCCTCTTTAACGGCTCCAAAGATCTTTCTCAGGACTCTTCGCTCCCAAACCAGTAGAGCTCTTCTATTTTCCTTGGTTAGAGTCCACGTCTCACTGCCATACATTACCACTGGCCTAATTATTGTTCTGTACAACAAAAGCTTTGCTTTCCTGGAAAGACTTTTGTATCGGAGAGCTTGACAGGTTCTGTACTATACCTTTTTTATAGAGGTGAGGTCGGCTAACCCCCACGCTCATTCGTATATAAGTAATTGCAAATTATTGTGATTATATAATGATCATAAACTGATTAAACCATATTACAAATATAAATCATAAAACAGGTAGCACAAAATATTTCATGTATAAAATTAATTGTAAATAATACACAAAACAATATTATACAAGTTATAGCTCACAAAATTAAAAAAATAGAATAGAAAAACATTAAATGAACGTAAAAAATCTTAAAAATATTAAAGCGAGATCACTCGCTAAAGACAATCTATAAAATAATGACGATATAGTAGAAATTTTTAAATATAGCATCTGATAGTGAAATCAGAAAACATTTAGAACCTAAACGTATTACTAAAAATATTTAAGATATGGTAAACTTCAAATCAGACATAAAAGGAATAATTCAACATTATTTTGACATAATTAACAAAATGAATATTTAACAAAGAATCGGTATATAACTCAAAATAAATAATAACAAGTAGGGTCATATATGTTAGTAAATGAAAAGTATTTGTAGGTGGTATGGACAGTTTGTTGGAAATATCCTCCAAAGGATTGAACTAAAGGAAATAAGAAGTATTAAGGACTTCTTTCCTTGAAAATAAATTAATACTAATTAGCATTTTTTCATGATAATGAGTTGACTGGGAGTAGGAGTGGCAAAGCAGTACTTGTCTAATATCTGGGTGCAAGGACATTGTGATTCTCAAGTATATTTCTTACTATCCTTCGTTTTTTTATAGTAGGATTGTTTGCTGGATTTAATTTTAGATTATAAGGATAATCCTAAAAAATATAGTTTTTGTCCCGTATATCAACATTTCAGTTTACCTAACATATCTCTACAGTCTTGGCACACTTATTTTTGCTTTGAAAATAGCTAAATGCTGTTTTTGTTTTTACAAATTTCCAAAGGACAGCGATAATTTATCCATTGACCTCAGGTTTCCTCTATCGTAATGGATTGTGTGCTAATCTAAAGCATATATTAACATTAACATAAGCATGAGGGAATGCAGTCGTAATCAATAAGATGAAACTCTGACGAGTTGGGATTTTATAACGTCTTTTTCATATTTCATTTCTAAGGAACGAAATTATATTTAAAATTATTTATCCATTCTCATTGATAGATTATTCCAAGTGAACCCCAATGGTTCCTATTCATCCCTCTACACAGTCTATACAGCTGACATCCAAGCAATCCTAACACTATCCTCACCACGTATGCCGATGATACATGTGTGCTCGCTGTTAATAATAACCCATTAATTGCATCCCAAACCCTCCAATCCCATATCACAGCCCTCGAAGAATGGTGTCGTAATTGGAGGATTAAAATAAATTCAAACAAATCCCATCAAATCACCTTTACCCCTACGTAAACCTACCGACTGCCCTACAATTTCATTTAATGATGTTATTCTTACCTCTGTCGAACAGATCCGCTACTATGGACTACATTTGGACAAATGATTAACCTGGAATCCTCACACAAGACTAAAAAGATAGGAAACTGCACGTCGATTTCGACTATTATAGCACTTACTAGACAAACGGTCCAAATTTCCAATCCATTACTAAAGACTGATCTACATGACTATTATAAGGTCTATCTGGACATACGGAATTGAGCTATGGGGATCCACTAAACCATCTAATTCCTCCCGAATTCAATCCTTACAGTTCAAACTTCTTAATGCTCCTTACTTTGTCACAAATCAAGTCATCCATCAGGACCTCAATGTCCCCTATGTTGTTGATTTGGCCAGAACCAGATACCAATCCTTCCATAATAAACTTCGCAACCACCCAAACCAACTCGTTTCTAACCTGGCTTCTCCTTCACTACCTAAT
>NW_027111802.1:526449-529083 GCF_000696795.3 Halyomorpha halys
ATCAATATGATGAAACTCTGACGAGTTGGGATTTTATAACGTCTTTTTCATATTTCATTTCTAAGGAACGAAATTATATTTAAAATTATTTATCCATTCTCATTGATAGATTATTCCAAGTGAACCCCAATGGTTCCTATTCATCCCTCTACACAGTCTATACAGCTGACATCCAAGCAATCCTAACACTATCCTCACCACGTATGCCGATGATACATGTGTGCTCGCTGTTAATAATAACCCATTAATTGCATCCCAAACCCTCCAATCCCATATCACAGCCCTCGAAGAATGGTGTCGTAATTGGAGGATTAAAATAAATTCAAACAAATCCCATCAAATCACCTTTACCCCTACGTAAACCTACCGACTGCCCTACAATTTCATTTAATGATGTTATTCTTACCTCTGTCGAACAGATCCGCTACTATGGACTACATTTGGACAAATGATTAACCTGGAATCCTCACACAAGACTAAAAAGATAGGAAACTGCACGTCGATTTCGACTATTATAGCACTTACTAGACAAACGGTCCAAATTTCCAATCCATTACTAAAGACTGATCTACATGACTATTATAAGGTCTATCTGGACATACGGAATTGAGCTATGGGGATCCACTAAACCATCTAATTCCTCCCGAATTCAATCCTTACAGTTCAAACTTCTTAATGCTCCTTACTTTGTCACAAATCAAGTCATCCATCAGGACCTCAATGTCCCCTATGTTGTTGATTTGGCCAGAACCAGATACCAATCCTTCCATAATAAACTTCGCAACCACCCAAACCAACTCGTTTCTAACCTGGCTTCTCCTTCACTACCTAATGATCCTTCTAGGCGTCTGAAAAGAAGATGGCCTCGAGATCTTCTCCATTAGAAGTGTTTTTGGAGTTCTATCAATGGGTAGATTCTCCACATGTTTGTATCGTGTCATAATATCACTGCAAATTTACTTGATGTGTATATATGTATACAGTTGTAAATAACAATAAATAAATTATAAAAAAAAAAAAAAATGTTTTGTCAACTGCGAGGTTGTTGAACTATTTGTTCGTAAATATGAAAAAAGTTGTTATAAAGCTGCACAGTATGACTGATAACTTGATTTCAGTATTTCGCTTTCGCGTTTTTTCGGGCCAAGAAAATGAAAGAATAATATGTCGTAATTTTTTCCTAATCTATCAATACCTCGCTGAGTACGAATCTTACTGAGATGCAGATATACGGCTTATCTACCTATCTAGAGTATGGGAAAATATTGTGATCGTGAAAAATTTCGAATTCGAGTTTTCAACGGAAATACACATTTGAATATTGTATTTGCACTGTGTCTGTGAACAGTCGCGATCGTCTTGTCGGCCACCCCTGGTCTCTAGTATAAGGTTGTTCTGTTGATAACTATAAGGTTGTTCTGTTGATATCTGTAAGGTTGTCCTGTTGATGTCTATAAGGTTGTCCTGTTGGTATCTATAAGGTTGTCCTGTTGATAGCTATAAGGTTGTTCTGTTGATATCTATAAGGTTGTTCTGTTGATACCTATAAGGTTGTTCTGTTGATATCTATTTCGTGTTAATTAAACAACATTATAATTGGCTGGATTTACCTATTGCGTTGTGCAGAGGCCTGCCCGTCTTGGAGTCCCATGCGACCGTCGTCTCCCTCTGGTTGGTGATACCGACGGCTTTGACGTTGCTAATGGTGAACCCGCGGTCTTTGATGTGCCTGGAAACTTCTTCCATGGTATCCTTCACCGCTTCCAGGATGAGGATGGGATCCTGTTCTACCCAGCCCTCCTTCGGGCAGATCTTGGGAATGGGTATTTGATGTACGGCAACCATTCTGGAAGTCCGCATGGAAAACACCTGTAGGAAAACCAGTTCATATTACTTGAAAATTAAATTATAAATGAAAAAATCTTCTAATATTAATTGTATATCATGTGGGCCGTTTAATCGAAGGACATATGAGTTTTGTTAAGGGGCCTCTACATGTTGGCCAAGCCATGGCGAACTCAGACATACGCTAGCATGTGTATGGGTGGCTTGGCTTGGTTGGCCTAGGCTCGTTGCCGATCCGTCGAGAGTCGGTTTTTTGGCCACAGATCAAAGGGGTTCGTGAGAGCGCTCGTGTAGCACCTCCACTATTGTTCTATGTCTAGTTGCAACTGAGAGCTGTTAGGAGGTTAAAGGTGTTTGATGGTACTTTTTATAATAAGTTTTAATCTTATTTATTTATATTTAATATCCTTTCATTTTCTTTTTTTGTAATAAAAATAATACAATCCAAGTGCAATGACTGAAACCACTAGTACGTCCACCATGCTTGCCTCTCTGAATAACACCGACATGTGGATGGTCCGCTCTTTGATTGCCGAGCATTTGTACGAGCCTCCGATCCGTGGCGAGCGGCCAACATGTGGATCCACCTTTATGTTCACTGAAAACATTAGTGGTTAATTAATTCAAATATATTTTCTTTTAGATCATTCATAATGACTCTTCATATAAAAAAAGAAAATTGTTTGGAAATCATACGACCCGGGAAAAAAAGTTGGCCTAAAAATTTCTTAGGATCATCATTGGACTGAGGACAAAGCAAGACAAAGAAAAAAAACTTTATATATAATT
>NW_027111802.1:529831-531804 GCF_000696795.3 Halyomorpha halys
AATTATCAAGTATTTTGAGGATCAAGTATTTATGGTGCTTACCCCTCTGCGCCCGTCCTAAGGGGACCCCTACACTGTCAGTTGGATTGACAGTCTTCATTAAAAGGCCAGACTGACGTGATTAGTAGTAAATGAGACATAGAACAGTAAAAATCTTGTGACATTGTAGGGATCTCTTTAGAGTTAGTTTATTTTAAACTTCATTCATCTGTATTTTTGGTCATTCATCTTAATGCTCCAAAATTTTGATCGGGTATTGTGACAAAAATGAAACGAGTCTTATGTTGTTTGCTTTAGACCTTGTTAAGTCTCATACTCGTATAACGAAATAATGAATCAAAATCTGATTCGAATTGCAAAAACAATTTATTTATTATTACAAAAAAAAAAAAATACTAGATTTCTATAATCACCAGTATATAAATAATTTTTTGTTGACTTAAACAGGTTTTAAACTAAAAGATAATTTGAATTAGGAACAGTGATACATTTAGATTGTAGGTAACCTAAAGACATTTGTCAGCGTGTCTGTTCGACAGGTGCCAAATTGACGTAGTCCGTAGCCAAATAGTTCGCTACAGCCAATGACATAGACATGGATCATGTTCCTATGTACATTATCGTCATGGGACATTTACATAATTACCTTACAGTGTTTATAAATATAATAATATGTTCGACTTCTTAGCAAACAGATTTAACAGTACCTGGTACATATTGCAAAAAATGAGGAATTAAAAAAAAAAATCGGTGATTAATTTTTTTTTTTTAAATATTTTCTAATCGTGATTAGGAAAGTGCTGCTTCCTAATTCTGATATCAAATTAGATTTTAAGGAATGTTATAGTATCGAAATTTACTAAATTAGTTTAATCTCGATAATCAGAACTAATGTTTGCGGGGAGGGGGGGGTGTTCGCATTCAGAAAGTATTAGGAAAAATGGTGTACAAAAATTCATGAATATGAATGTACATAACCATTAAAAATTTTTTTTTTACATAGTTTATTGGAAATTTGACGATTTGAAATTTAAGATTTTTTTTTTTTAATAATTTATTTATTGTTATTTACAACTGCATACATATATATACATCAGGTCAATTTGCTGTAAGTAATATAATGACATGA
This sequence comes from Halyomorpha halys, assembly GCF_000696795.3. Taxonomy (NCBI): domain Eukaryota; kingdom Metazoa; phylum Arthropoda; class Insecta; order Hemiptera; family Pentatomidae; genus Halyomorpha; species Halyomorpha halys. The sequence continues at coordinate 530,961 of NW_027111802.1, forward strand.
TACAAACGTGTGGAGAATCTACCCTTTGATAGAAGTCCAATAACATTTTCAGAGGAGAAGATCTCGAGGCCATCTTCTTTTCAGACGCCTCGGAGGATTATTAGGTAATGAAGAAGAAGCCAGGTTAGAATCAAGTGGATTTGGGTGGTTGAGAGGTTCATCATGGTTATCTGGTTCTGGCCAAATCGGCATACCTGAGATATTGAGGTCCTGGTGGATGACTTGAATTGTTACAAAGTAAGGAGCATTAAGGATTGGATTCGGGAGGAATTTGATGGTTTAGTGGAGCCCCAAAGCTCAACTCCGTATGTCCAGATAGGCCTTATAATGTTCGTGTAGATCAGTGTTTTGTAATGGATTGGCACTGTAAACCGTTTGTCTAGTAAATGTTGTAATAGTCGGAATCGACGAGGAGTCTCCTGTCTTTTCAGTCTTGTATGAGGATTCCATGTCGGTCGTTTGTCCAGGTGTAGTCTTAAGTAACAGATCTGTTCGACAGGAATAAGTGGGGTATTATTAAAGGATACTGTAGGGCAAGAAGTCATGGGTTTACGAAGAAGGGTAAATGTGATTTGGTAGGATTTATTGGAATTTATTTTAATCCTCCAGTTTTGGCACCATTCTTCGAAGTTGGTTATGGGGAATTGGAGGGTTTGGGATACAATGTAAGGATCATTGTTCACTGACAATATACATGCATCATCGGCATACGATGTGCTCACAGTGTGAGGATGGGTTGGGATGTCAGCTGTAAAAACTGTATAAAGGATAGGACCAAGGATACTACCCTGAGGTATACCAGCAGACTGAGGAAACAAGGATGAATAAGCGCTGTTTTGATTTA
>NW_027111802.1:532569-534577 GCF_000696795.3 Halyomorpha halys
GTCTGATTGTAAGATTTAAAATTTATTTTCTACCCGAATTCCAAAAGGACTTGTAATAATTTTTCATTGTTCTGTTGCAAAATTCATTTTACTTTTTTGCTAAAGGTAAAATTAATTGATTTTAAATTATGTCGTGCTTTATGGTAAACGAAGTTTACGACCCTCTCGTGTTTGTTCAGTGATTCTGATATCGTCTGTCTAAAGTCAGAGTTGGTATCTGTAAATTTCCTTGTGAATTAATTGTGTTTGAACTATGGTTGCGAATTCGAAATACAAGTTGATTTATGATTTTTATTTACGTGCATTGATCATTGTGCATTTAATTAGTTAGTTAATGAATAATTAGTTATGTCTCATACTCCGTTAGGTTTTTTTATTTAAATTAAAAATTTCATTAGAATAAAATAAAACCCAAAATATCTAAGTTGGAGATATACCATTTTGGTTTTGTACCGACTTTATGTGTAGCTTATAAAGAAATATTAATCCATGTATGAATAGAAAATATTAAAGAATTTTAGGAATAAAGGCAAAAAAAGGAAAAATAAAGAATCATCCAATTCGGCCTGGAAGAGCCGAGGAAACCCGAACTTTCCCGATTGCACCGTAGCTTGGTTATCTTTGTTAAACTGTTGTATTTTTGGCAGGAACAAAACTTATATTCGTTATAACTATATTATAATTTTTTTTCTTCATACTTTTCGCCATCCTTTGTCTTAAGATATTTATTTTTTTGAAAATCACAAAAATAGAGATAACTTTTGTGATCCCACAACACGAGCTGACTAATTTACACAAGACTTGGGGGCGTATGTAGTTGGGAAAATTTGTCATGGATACGATATTTATTTATCAATGGGCCATTCATGAATAAGGTTCGTATCCATGGCAATTTTAGCTATTAGTTTCAACTCTGGCTAATTTTTGCCCATCTCTGGTGGTAAGTGAATGTTATGTGATGCGCACATCGTACTAGATGTTTTGTTATCACCATCTTCCTGAGAAAGCTCATCATGTCCACGTAAAACTCAAATTAAATATTTTTAATATCAAAATGTAAATTAGTTGCCTCTCATATTCAGTTAGATTTGTTTTGTTTTTTCAATTGAAAATCCCTTTAAAAAATAAAACAATACTTAGAATAGAAAAGTTTGGAGATTTTACAACACTTTGATTTTGTACCGACGTTATGTGTAACTTATAAAATAGTAAAAAATATTTACGAATAATTTCTGTTGAGTAAGATAAGACTTTCGGAATGCACTTTCCAGTGACACCTGTACAGGTGGAGGTATTTTTGTACACCTGTCCGCTTCCAGGTGTACCACTCACGACAATAGTCTTATGCTGTAGATCCTTTTCTGCTTCTTCTACTTCTCGTGTAATCCTTAAATTTTAAATATTATCTAATGGAAACATGTAGCGTATAGTTTAGTTAGTATCGATTAAGTTAGACAAGTGTTCAATGAATTTATGTCTTACTTGTTTAGTAATAACACGATGTGGTTGTTACTAAACATTCAGTAGTTCGCTATAGTTAACTTCTGTGATATTCCCACTAGTTTATAAATTCAAAATAAATAAAATATTTCGTCGTGACTTAGTTGAAGAAAATAATGGAAAAGTTGTTGAATTGTTGAATGCACTGGTGTGCATTATATTGCAACTTATCTCCTAACTGATTTAAATAAAATAAAAAAAAAAATGATGATAATAGCGATGCAATTATTTTTTCCATTTTTAAATGAAATTTTACTCCACCTGCTACTTACTATAATTCAACGAAAATTAAAAAAAAAAAACAAGTATAAAAAACGGTTGTCGCGTCTTCTAGAAAATATTCCGGATTCTTTTTTAATACACTGATGGTTCCAAATCCGAAAGCACGACCGCCTCATCTTTCTAACACTCACGATTCAACCCACAAGTTTAAATTACATAAGTTATGCTCAATATACACCGCCGAACTCCACGCGATAGCATCAGCCCTCCATTTTTGCTTTTCAAG
>NW_027111802.1:535099-535484 GCF_000696795.3 Halyomorpha halys
TTTTTTTTTTTTTTGGTTCGCTTACTAATCTGGTCTTACTTATCTTACTTTCTTCTGGCGGTGCAACATTCTGACTACTTCTGATTTTGAATTTTCTAAATTTGTATATTCCTATTCAACATTAACTCCTAGACTAATTTAAGATAGAGGAATTTAAGCTGAATTCCTAGACCTAATATTTCTTTTTCAACCAAAGGCATCGTTGTCATAAAACTGTATTCTCACAGATAGTTGAGTTGTAATTCTCTTCTTAGTTTTAAATATCAACCATGGTATGAATACTTGAGACACTTGCTAGGCAGTTTTCCTTCCAGATGCTGACAAAGCGGCTTCTTCGTGTATCAGATGACTTCCTTATAGACGAGGATTAGTAATAGAATGAATA
>NW_027111802.1:540087-541203 GCF_000696795.3 Halyomorpha halys
AGTTGGAAATCTGTGGGTATAAGTTTGGTGAAGGACTTACTTATATATACACTTAAATGGGTGTGGAAGGACTTAGTAAAAGTTCGTTTAGTTTCTTCAGTGTCCGTCGTGAAACATAGTCACATAGTCAACACAAGAGCCAGGAAGAAAAAAAGGCAGTTATTTCACCTCAATTTTTGATTACTTTAATGAAAACTATGTATAATTACTAGTCAAAGCTGATGAGTCTGCTAAGTATAGGTAGGTGGAATAAAAAATGGCGGCTGTTTCAAAACCTTAAAAAACATTTAATTTTTCATTCGGAGCTCTATATTTTAAAAAATACAAACAACACTAGAAAATCTAAAAGAACATTATTTAAAAAAAGAGTAAATTTTCTGAAATATGAGCCATAATAGAGCTATCAAAGTTCTATAGTTCTCTAGATATAGCCTTTTAAAGAGCAATATTACATTAAAATGTACTGAATGGTCAGTAGTTAGTTGATTTATTTTGATAAAATATGTCTGTGAACACTCAAAATAAAGGAAATTTAACTCTAAAGTAGTTTATGACACTTATATTCGTAGGGATAGTAGTTTTTATGCTATTCACATATGAATATAAATTTGGCAAATGAAAATTTGTCCGAACAACTATAAATCAATTTATTTTACCAAATATCATGAAAACTACTATTCCTACGAAGGTAATTGTAAAAAACTACTTTATAGTAAATTAAACCATCTTTAATTTTAGTGCTTATAGACATAGTTTTTGAGATATAGATTTTTCAAAATAAATTCACCAACTACTTATATTTCAGTACATTTTTATGAAATGTTGCTTTTTAAAAGGTTATATCCCGAGAACTATTGGACATAACTAGCTCTATTATGGCTCATATTTCAGTAAATTTACTGTTTTTAAATAATGTTCTTTTAGATTTTCTAGTGTTGTTGGTATTTTTTAAGATATAAAGCTCCGAATGAAAAATTAATGTTTTTTTAAGGTTTTGAAACAGCCGCCATTTTTTGTTCCCCCCTTATCTATAATTCGTAAACTCATCAATTTTGACTATTAATTATACATAGTTTTCATTAAAGTAATCAAAAATTGAGGTGTAATAACCACCTT
>NW_027111802.1:543088-543404 GCF_000696795.3 Halyomorpha halys
TCTTACAAATATCTGACGGCCTGGACTGCTATAGTATGGATCTTTCTGCCTTTTCACTATCTTAATGATGTTGAGTCACGGATTTTTATGATTGATTGATAGGATGAAAGGATTTTGTATTGACTGGCTGTGCTTATCAAACTGTAAAGGGCACTGAGGATATGTGTTATAGCGCTATCTGTTACAGTTGCGATAAGTGCTGTGTGATTGTGTAATGGTTCAGAGTACCACGATAACGTGCCCAGCCCCCGTCAATGATTGATTCTTCATCATATATATCTTTATTTGATAGTGAAATCAAAAATTGATACTTAGG
>NW_027111802.1:545681-547402 GCF_000696795.3 Halyomorpha halys
TTTTACAGTATTAAATTCGAAGTGGGTGAAGAAATTTAGAAAAAATATTTCAAGAAACAAAACTATTTTTATAAAAATTACAATTTATGCAATAACTTTCGCTGGTATTGACTTGGCCGAAATATTTTTTTTTTTTGGATAGTTTAAAACAAAATAACAATAATCAGTAAAAATTCATTTTTTCCCTACGCCGAAATTACGTCTCTAAAATTAGCTGGCAAATATTGTTTGATGGGAAAACCAATTGCAGTGAATTAGTTTTTATGTATTTGAGTGTACGAAACCACACTCATCAACATAATTGAACAAATTTTATTTTGGTGGTTTTTACACTCTTGCCAGCACTGTGGTTCTGCTTCAGTATTGACTAAATTATGAAATTATCACTATCGATTTTTTTTACTTTTCTGATTTCCAACGTATTAGGTAGCTTTTTATGAAAACACTATCTATTTTAATATCGCGTATCGATTTATTCTAATTTCTCTGATTATCAGGGTCTCTTAATAAGTTCAAAGGTATGCTAAAAATGGAAATGTAATCGATTTTATGATCGTACGCTTGCGCATCGATATATTTTAACTTTTTAGATTTCTATCATATATGAGTCGATAGCATTTTCGTTTTCTACTCGTCTGAAAATATGTAATGGAACCTTCATACATTAGAAATCGTAAAAGATAAGTGAATTGCTATTAGTTTAAATATTTATTAAAATAATATTTTTTATTCGATTAAAATAATACTTCAAGCATTCGAATACCAGAGTAATGGGAATTTTTAGTTGTATTTTTATTCGAATAAAAGATTATTCGTGTATAAAATTCAGGAATACGAATTCCTCAATAAAACTCTTACTCCCAAGATTTTCGCTTATACTATTTGGCTTCTCACTCATTCCTATTTAAGAAAATCAAGGAGGTTAAGATTGGCGAGGAATTTGTTTTCCACCTAACTATGTATGTAACAGTATTTGGCATAGAGGTTACCGAAAACAAAAGGGAAAGGCAGAATGAAACAAAGTAATTTTGAGCTAAAGGATTAAAAGTGTTTGAAGTTGAATGGAAGATAAATAAAAAAAATTAAATGTGTAATTGTATTTGAAAATATTTGCCTCGTGCCCATTGACATTTTCTTAAGATCGTTTCAATTTTTTTTTCATTTTTGCTACAGCTGTTTGTAGCGGTAATTAAAAAAAAGAAAAAAAAAAGACTTGGAAACATTCCAAGGTCACAGCCGTCTTGTTGAAACGGAATATTATAAATTCGCGATTCATTGAAGAGTGTACCTCAATGAAATCATTTTATAATTATTTTATTCTTGTCCTTTATAATAATCTCCTTGAAGGCATTTGTGGATCTTAATTGAGTTTTATCATTGAAGATAAAATCGATGAGTGCATACTCTCAACTTCCAAATCGTCTATGTCCTTGTTTGTTCGATTTATCGAATTTATCTATGCCACATTTATAATTGTCAGACATTTTTTGCAAATTAAAGATTTTTATTTACTGTCTATCACAAACATTTAGAGCTTAACAATTTTTTAAGTTTGAAAAAACTCATTCTATTATCAGTTTTTCTCATTCCTTTAAATTGAACTTCGATATTTTCTTCCTTGAAATTTTATTTATAATAGGACTATTACACATTTTGAAGACTTGCACGGTTGACATTTTTTTTTTTTTCTAAGTTACAATTAAACAAAAATTCTACACATT
>NW_027111802.1:547867-555086 GCF_000696795.3 Halyomorpha halys
TAACCTATGACCTAACTTAATAGCTGTTTAACCTAAATCCTATGATCTAACTTAATAGCTGTTTAACCTATAACCTAACTTAATAGCTGTTTCACCTATAACCTATGACCTAACTTAATTGCTGTTTAACCTATAACGTATGACCTAACTTAATAGCTGTTTAACATATAACCTATGACCTAACTTAATAGCTGTTTAACCTATGACCTAACTTAATAGCTGTTTAACCTATGACCTAACTTAATAGCTGTTTAACCTATAACCTACGATCTAACTTAATAGCGGTTTAATCTATAATCTATGACCTAACTTAATAACTGTTTAACCTATAATCTATGGCCTAACTTAATAGCTGTTTAACCTATAATCTATGACCTAACTTAATATCTGTTTAACCTATGACCTAACTTAATAGCTTTTTAACCTATAACCTATGAACTAACTTAATAGCAGTTTAACCTATAACCTAACTGAATAACCTATCGTCTTGAATTGCCCTGATGAATGAAGCCCTACAAGGTGGTGCGAAACGTCGGATAATAATTAGTTGAATACTATTTTGTTCTTTTTTGACCGCAACCCTGACCATCTTCTTCATATTTTAAAAAAAAAATTATACTTTTGAAAGCCCCAGATATTCATAAATCTGGTTATCTGGTAAGGTAATATTATTTTTTAATGTTTACTAATCGTTCGAGGGCAATCGTAGATCATCATCAAAGATTAAATAAGGAGTATGAAAAAATAAAATAGAATACATACAAATATAAGTCCGGGAAGTATTGTGAATAAAAAAATGAGTTGAAGGAACAGAACCTCGTGACATGTACACCTAATAAACCTTCTGTTATATCCACATACTATTTATATAAGATTCCATGTTCTTGTATTTTTTATTTTATTATTTTTTTTAATTTTTAGAACAAATATGAAATAATCAGATGAATACTATGAAAAGGCACCTTCTGTTATTTTTTATTCTGGAGATATGGTCCAGTAATTCTGAATCGTAAGGATTGGTTACAAGAGGAATTCGAAGGTTTAGTGGGGCCTTAAAAGCTCTACTCTGTATGTCCATATAAGTCTTATAATTGTCATGTAGGTCTTTTGGACTAATGAATTGGAAGTTTGGACCGTTTGTCTAGTAAATGTTGTAATAGTCGAAATCGACGTGCAGTTTCCTGTTTTTTCAGTCTTGTGTGAGGATTCCAGGTTAGTCGTTTGACCAGATGTAGTCCAAGGTAGCGGATCTGTTCGACAGGGGTAAGATCAACATTGTTAAAGGAGGCTGGAGGGCAGTCGGTTGGCTTACGACGAAGGGTAAAAATGATTTGATGGGATTTGTAATCTATATTAAATTACTTTAACAATTTAATTTAATTTAATTTCTTGATTTTGATTAATATTCTCCATAGGACGAAATTCAACTCAACATTCAAATATATAGCAAAAATCTATATCTATGTGCTATATATTCTATCTAGTATATATTTACTCGATTAACTTATTAGTGAAGTCCAACTTAATGTTGACCTATATTTTTGATGAGGCAGGCAGTGAAATACCTCGCTCCTGAAGCTAATGTATTTATTTTGCCAAGATTGGGTGATTCTTGAGGTGTTTTATTTTAAACTTGGAACGTATGCTTGATACTCTAGTTATCCATCAAGGTGGTAGTTATTTCTATCCTGACCAACAGACAATTTATCTGTTTAAATTTTATGCATGTGTCCTTATCAGTTTCCTACTTCTTCTTCCTACTTTCCAAGGTACCTTCTTTAGGATATCGTTTTCTGCCTTTGATACTTGCGGTTATTATCGATTAACGCGATGACCTTACATATTTCTTTGGGATCTGTTTCGAGTTGGATAAGTGCAATGTGTCTTGAAGCCCAAAAGTTCAGTTTATGACAGTTGTCAATTAGCTCATCTTGATTCTCTTCCTCACAAGTTAGAAGATCAACAAGCCTCTCAGTGGCCAAACTTTCAGACAACTTCGACTTTAGGCTTGTTGTAATAAATAACTTTAATCAAAACTTAGAATTAAAGAATAACATGAAGTTTTGGAAGGAAAGGTTATAAAACAAGTTGCTCAGAAAACCCGCTAGGATCTCTTATGCATTTAATATTTAACCTGTCTTTAAATAGGGCTGCTCACAACCTATAGTTATAACATTTTACATTTAATACATCATGAATACCCCTATAGTAATAAATTAAATTCGGCCTCGATTGAGAATCATAAAGTACTAAATCTGTCAAATGTTATGATCATAAACCACCTGCTATGATTAGTGGACTCCATAGCTTATTAGAAAAAATATTTTAACTCTAATAAACAACTGGAGCACGTGGTTTACGACCATATCATGTTTTACTTTCATTTATCTATGTAGGAAATATTTAGTAAGGGGAAGTATTTCCATTGCGAATAATGAAGAAATTATTAATTTTAAACGAGCCTAGATTGATTTCAGCTAAAAGTAGAGGAAGTGAGAGCGGTGTGATACTACCTCTAGGTACGTAGGTAGTACGGTTTTTTTTTTTTGTTAGTTCCTAAAAAAAGAAATCTTAGTTCCTTTAGCCGGCGATAAAAAAGATTGTTGGTCCGCGTGCTTCTCGTAACTACCTGTGAATTATTTTCACCCTCACAAAAAAAAAAAAAATCTATATATATTGTATTGCTTTATTACTAGTGTTTGATGAAACATTCGATTTTGTTTTTAATTTCATATCAATATTTATTTTTACTTTTTCTCTCATAAAAATATTAAGTAGAACCTTTCTATATAACGAATTCCAAGATTTTTTTTTTTAAATATCTGCAGTATCCAAAGATACTGTGTTTCATTGTCTAAAAATTCGTTATATTGAGGTTCAGACAGTTATTTATTAACATCTACAAATGGTATTGAATTCAATCTTGTTAAAACGATTGATGTGTGGGGTATTGGAAATAATAAACTCGTCATAATGGAAATATGTAATTACAGCGATTTTTTTTTTTTTTTTTTTCTTGACCCCTTCCTAGTCATTTCTGACATACCGGGAATGGTGGGGATTATCTACAGGTTACTCCACCCTATTCTAAACATAGTGGGGGGTCAAGTTTTCATCTCGTGGGACCACTAAAGAAATAAAATCGACCGCAAAGTTGGTACTTTAACTCGTTCAGCTACGACGCGGCCTGCCCGTGCGCGTTTGGGCGATGATACGAGATCGCCTGGTTCGAAACGTTGTGGGTTCCATTCCCATCTAGGGCAGTTAATATTTATTTCTAGAGAACTGAATCTTGACAGGTTGTTGAGGCGCAGTGCTTAGCAACGTGAGAACTGCTGGTGGCGCCGGTTTATAGCTTTGTCCAAAGCCTTTAAATACCATTTTTCAACGAAATTAAAAAAATTATATCTCGATTCGTTTGACGAATGTATTACATAATACATTTAGTAAATATGGTCTTAGTTAAAATGGTGTGTTACAGGCGTGTAGAGCAACTACCCATTGGTAGCACTCTAATGACATTTTACATTACCTGGTCTCGTGGCCATCTTCTTTTCAGGCGCCTCGGAGGATTGTCAGGAATGGAAGACGATGCAAGGTTAGAAACTAGGGGGTTTGAGTGGTTAGGGAGTTTATAATGGAAGGAAAGATATTTGGTTCGGGCTAGATCGGTTACATTGGGAACATTAAGGTCTGATATTTTATATTCTTATAATGGCGAATTATTAGTTTCAAATAAAGAAAAACTTTCCTAACGCTATATTTTATATCTCCGGTTCTGATTACTTTAATTAGATCCGGTTTGTGCAGTCTATAGAGCCCCAAACCACTTCCAAGTTAGGTGTTGGTGTGTTGAGTCGTATTAAAGTTATTACTATTTTTTAACATATATTTTTATTATATGTCGTTTAAAGCTAAACTAAATAGATAAGGAATCATTAACCAAAATAGTGTATAAATAATTTAATATATTATTGTATATTAAACTTTCAATTATTTTAGTTTTATTTCGAGGAGCCACTGTAGTTTTAGTCCGAAGGATTGGGAATCCCCTGCTCTTATGAACTCATAATAAAAACGTATCATTTGCCCTGTTGATAATGCTTTTAATGTATCTTGAGATAATGCTGTTTGCAGTTTGAAAATTAATCTTTATAGTTTGGTCTTCGGAATCTTGTTGCGGCCTCGTGAATTCGTCCCCTCTTTGTCAGAAACGGATCTTTTGTATGGCATCACGTGGTTCCTTCGTGATGTTGTGGTTTATTAACGGAAACTTTCAATTGAAATTATCTGCGTGTCATCCCTGTGTTGCATCGATCGACTATCTGGTAACAAGGTATAATCTAATGGCGGATCTACAAGTTTGCCACTTGCCACAAATCCCAGAACTTGAACAAATGCTTGGGCGACAAACGTCGGTTTCGGCTGTTGCATTCTATTTACTCTTTCATTAGGGGTATTCATGATCTTTAGTTTAACATGTTAAAGCGTGATAAATGGAAAAACTCATGTTAAATGGAGAAATAATTCCTTCTTTTACCATGTTAAAACGATATAACATGGTTGAGAGTCTGTTACCAGGTCTGTTAAATGGAGAATGACTTCATGCAACAGACCAGCTACGCTCGTCACCATTTTTGTTGTTGTGTTAGGTTACTTGTTCGTAGTATGTGTTTTGATTGTGTTTGTAATGTTTTGGATGTTTTTATAACTAATAAAGAAATGGATGACAATAATAATAATGCAATGACAGTTGTCAATTATCTCATCTTGATTCTCTTCCTCACCAGTTAGGAGATCAACAAGGCACTCAGTGGACAAACTTTCACTCAACTTTGACTTTCCACTCACTTTAGGCATACTGTAATAAATTACTTTAATCAAAACTTAGAAGTAGGCAAACACAAGAAGTTTTGGAAAGAAAGGTTATAAAACGAGTTGCTCAGAAAATCCGCTTGGAGCTTTTATGCATTTAATATGACTTTAAATACGGCTACTCACAATTCTATATTTATAACATTTAACATGGTAAAATATTTTACATTTAACACATCATGAATTACGCCTATTATAAAAAGGAACAAAGTAAAGATAGGAGTACAGAAAATAAATTTAAATATCAGCAAAGTAGGTGGTAAATAATAAAATGTCATACTGACAGCACTGCATAAACTTTAAATTCAACATTCTTTCCAAATTAATCATTAGATATTTGTTAATTTGTTAACTAATATAAATTATTTTTTGTTCTTTGTTGTTACTTTTAAGTTTAAAAAAAAAAAAAGCACTAAAGTAAACTTACTTGATATGTAATATCTGTAAGTATTAACACCAAATCAATTTAAGGAATTTAAAATATACAATCTTAAACCAGACTTATAATTAAATTCGAAGGTTGGGGGAAATTCTCAAATGAAATAAAATACAAATATCTCTGTTAGCAGCTCTAAAATAAGAATAGTGTGCCACATACTAGTTCCTAAAAACCGACTTATTACCAACCTATCCAAATAACCCATTCACTTGCTTGCGCTTGCGCGAATTTGCCATAGTTTGGTAAACGTCTAGCGGCACCTTACGTTTTCTCTATCAGAAACGAAATTTCAAAAACATAACCATTATTATTTTATTATAATATATATTCCTTTCCTTAAGGAAAAATTCCGCGAGACCTTCGGAGAGAGATAGTTCACCGTGAGAGGCCTCTGGTTTGGATCTCGTGGAACAATACCAGATAGAACAAGGCCTTCTTAGAAAGCCTAGGTGTTAGTACGGGGATATTGCCATCTTGGCGGAAAATACACCATCACCTGTATGGGAATTAGTTCTAGATTATTCATTGTTTTATTTATTTATTTTAGTATATGGACCTGTCGATTTGTGTGTTTTAACTTATTTATTCGTTAAATTAATTTATTATAATCATTTTTATTCATTTATTTTTTTAAACTTATTTATCCAGTCAATTATTTCTTTTAACCAACTTTTTATTATATTTTCCTTTAAATCTATGTATTTGGTTTGTTTTGGTAAAATGTATTTATTTGTTTGTTTTACTGTAAACTGATCTAGTGCTGTGACTATTACTACCTCTGGTTTGATCTCACATTGCTGTCTAATAGTGAATATGTTTAGCGGGTCACTGGGGTGGAGAGGATAAGTTCGGAAGAGTGAATTTGTCAATCAAATCAAATAACAATTGTGAAATGGAAGGGACAAGAAAGGGAAAGAAAAAAGGAATTAATTGAAATATTTGTATTTAGTGTGTAGACTCGAATTGGTTGTAAAAGAAAACTATGGGGAAAAAACTGTTTTCTTTCTTTTTAATTATATCATGTAAAAATATGTAATATATATTTAGAACTAAAATAGTAAGAATAAATTATTTTCTATAATATGCAAATGATGAATTTATCATTTCTTGACGTATTAAGACGTATGAAATCAGGAGCCTTCTTGGAAGGTGTAACCAAAATTAATAAAATATTTAAGCAATTCAGAGGTTTTTGCACAAAAACGGCAGTTTCCCACTACTGTGCGGCGGAAGTGATAATTATTGCCTCGTTCCTCTTTGATAACTCGTGTTTACTATGTGCTCAAGTTCTTTATACAGAATGAAAACTGTTGAATGTTTATGAAGTATTTTTTTTATAAAAAGTGTGAGGATATAACTTTTCTTTTGGGAAACTTGGTCCCGTTTTTTTTTGTTTTTTTTTATGGGGAAAGAAATATTGGTTAAACGCATATTTTCTTTAATGAGTGTTGTTTGATCCTGTTGAGAACATTGAAACTCTTATCTTGGAACAGTATTTGGCTTCGCAGTCCAAGGATCTTGAAAAGGACCTCTTGGTTTTTTTTTTAAATCTCTTGAGATAAAATGTAGTTGAGGAACATAAGTCGACATCTATCCAATTAGAGCAGTGATGATGGTAACTGAGTTATAAACTTAAAAGTTATTGTAAATTTGTTGACCTGTTTTATCCTAAGCCACATTTGCGTGACGTCGTTCTCCATTTAGCAGACCAGGTAACAGACTCTCAACATTGTTATATATTATATCGTTTTAACATGGTAAAATAAGAAAATATTTCTCCATTTATCATTACTTTTTCTATTTAACATGTTAAACTAAAGATCATGAATACTCCTATTATGAGGTTGAATTCAAAGTTGTTTTGATTTTTTATATATACATATATATTTTTTTCTTTACAACGAT
>NW_027111802.1:556170-557515 GCF_000696795.3 Halyomorpha halys
GTCACATAGTTCCTGAGATATAGATTTCTTAAAATAAATTAACTAACTACTAATCTTGCAGTAGATTTTTAAGAAATTTTGCTTTTTAAAAAGCTGTATCTCGAGAACTATTGGACGTAAATAGCTCTTTTAAGGCCAATATTTCATCAAATTTACTCTTCTTTAAATAATGTTCTCTTAGATTTTCTAGTGTTGTTGGTAGTTTTTAAGATACGGAGCTCCAAATGAAAAATTAATTATTTTTTACATTTTTACAAGCTGCCATTTTTTATTACCCCTTGTATTCTTGGCAGACTCATCAATTTTGACTAGTGATTATACATAGTTTTCATTTAAGTAATCAAAAATTGGGGTGAAATAACTGCTTATTTTTCTACCCGCCTGTTGTACTACTATGTTTGTCGTCGGAAACGAGTTTGTCGCGTCCCAATAAGATCTTAGCTTAATAGTACAAGTGTCGGGTGGAAAAAAAAGTTAGTTAGTTCACCCCAAGTTTTGATTACTTTAACGAAAACAAATAAATAAAAAATCCTGGAAGATCCCTGGTTGACCGTGTGTAATATAAAAGGAAGATAGTCCGGAAGCGGTCTAAGAAAAGCTCAAATAGTGATTACACTATTAATATTGAGCCAATGTTTCATCCCATGTTGCAGGGCTAAAAAAGATACACACTAAATGATATTGCTACGTTTCCCGCGTTCTACCACCAGTCCATACAAAACGTATTACTACGTGACCCGCCCTCTATACACAGTCTGCGAAATCGTAATTTTACGTGTCCCGACTACAATGTGTTAATAATATATATATACACACACAAATAAATATTCTAAATGTTTATCTCACAAAGATCTGCAAAAACACTCACAACTTAGGCTTTGACGGCATTGGGTGTCTTTTGTGTGCCAATTATGTTCCCAAACCTTGATAGGGTCTAGCGCTGCCTTTATTTACTTTCCTCCTTTTATTACATGTCGAAGATGTTAATTACTCATCCTTCATACTTTGTATAATATATGATAACTAACATTCCCCATACCTCGGTTAAAGAATTGGATGAATGATCTTATATCCTTCCAAATTTGTTTTTATTACATACAAAATTATTATATTATTTCATCATGTGAGGATATGGTATCGTATTTGAAATTCGATAATATTAACACGTCCCTTCTTATCAGTGTAAAAGATTCCAAACCTTTCCTACAATTGGTTTAGTAATATATCTGTGTAAATAAATAGTTTAAATGTTTATCTTACAAAGATTAGCAAAATCACTCAAAACTTGCTATTTATGGGTTTGGCGGCATTGGTTGTCTTTTGTGTGCACTTGTATTCCCAACCG
>NW_027111803.1:0-9508 GCF_000696795.3 Halyomorpha halys
TATATAAAATCCTAGGAATGCCTTTATTTTATTTGTATCCAGAGTTTTTATTATGTGAGCTGTTTCTCCATCATCTACTGGTACTTCATTTGGAGTTGTTTGAGGTATATTAATTGTAGTTCGCATGGTCATATTTTCACAGCTATAGTTATCGAAACTGTCATGCTTTATAATATCGATGAGAAGGTGTGGTAATGTTTCACTCGTGTCAGTCATGTCTTCATCATGGTTGTTAATTACTGCCTGAAGTATGGTCGTAGTCTTCAGTTTGTTAGCTGCTGATTTCTAAGGCCACTTTCACGCAGCAGGGCTAGTTGTGGATATTTTCCAACAATCAAATTTTGTTATTGATTTCTCGTATTGATTTTTACTGCAAATGTTGTCGAGTTTTATTTTTTCTTGTTATTTTATGTTAATTTTTGTGTTTTGGTATAGTTTTCGAAACTTATTAGACTTCCTGTGTTACTCAGTTAGTTGCTTTGTTCCACCAAGGAACAGTTCAATGATTTCCTAATTTTTTTTTATTTCTGCATGATCTTTTAATAGTTATATTACACGTTTTTATTATAGCTTTCGTAAATTTCAGAGAAATGATTTCAGTAAGTATTTATATCGCTGTAATCAATATTCTGTCCTCGATTTCTGTCACATTAACAGTATCAAAATCTGATTCTGAGAGAAATTGTTTTTGTAACTGAGGTTGTAAAGTAGAAGTGAATTTGTCCCAATCAGCTTTATTTGTAAGGTATACAAAATGATTGTATATGTCCTTGTACTGGTTATAAGTATACCTATGTAGTTCGTAAGTTATAGTGTTATGATCCGAGAAGTTAGTTTCTCTAGAAACGCTCCAGTTACATACGTTGTTGTTTGTAAAAAATTGTGTATTGATTAGGGTCAAATCTATGTTACTATTTCCATAGCACCTTCAAACGTATTGATTTCAGCATTTATATTCCCTATAACTAACTCATGAGTCATAATAAAACTCTCCAATACACTTTAAAGAAAGTTCCTTTTTTTCAGTCCTTTTTTTTGTCGCACCAGAATTTCGATCGTGTATTTGAGTCAACGCCAACAATAAAATACAGTTCATAGTTATTAAGATATTATCTAATTTGTTTTATCATTTTTATTATTATTGTTTTTGACAAAATAAGCGCTGATAACTTTGAATTTCATATTACCCAACATAACTTCGACAGATACAAATTTCATTTGGATAACCGACAACCATCAATTTTTTTTAATAGTTATGACTAGAATAGCTGGCTATTGATTTATATGTGAAATACTTTATAATTATCATTGCCTATATTCTTACTGTTTCATGTGTATAGTTCTTGTAACAGTAAAATGTCAATGTTCTTTTTTATAGAGTAATGTTGCAAAAAGATTAATGTATATTTAGACTGATGTATATTAAGTTGTAGTATGTCAATTTGTCGATTTATCATTTTAAAATTTAGTTAAATGTTATTTATTTTAATTAGTAAAGAGTTAGTAATATTTTTTAGTTGATCGTATTTACAGTAACAGGATGCTGTTGTTGTCAAGTTTTGGCAGTCACTTTCTGAACTTAAATAGTTACGAAGGGCAACCTTTACTAAAAACTGAATGACCACTTGGGCGTTTTCTGTTACTACTTTTAGTATGCTAATTGCTAATTATCATTAACGCAGTTTAACGTTTAACCTTTTCTGATTTACTGTATGATTGTATGCACAATTCGAACAAGTTATTGCTCCGCGGCAATCTTTGTTATAAAAATAGAATTTCAGGCATTTGCTTCTTCTTCTTATTCTATAATATCCTTGAATAAAAATTGTTGATGCTCTAACATTATTCGATTGTAGGTGAGTAATTCCCGAGTGGCTGGCTACACCCACTTCGATAACGATTTACCTTAATATCATAATAATGAGTTATTTTTTTGTTGTAAATACAACATGATAAATTTTCTCTTTATTGAACATAATTTCTTCGTTTTGAGGAACAGTATAATCAACAACATTGCTTATTTAATCTTCACCATTCATAAGTAACAATGCGCGGACTTCTTTTAGATAGTTTTGATACGATATTTTATCGGATCTTTTAACGGGCTCTTGAGTATTTAGAAGATCCCTCGACGTCTTTACTAACAGGGCTCCACTTCTAGTTTCTGAAACTTTCTCGGAACTAATCCTCAAATCTATCAGGTCAACCAAACTTGAATCCTGAGCTGATGTCTTAGTAGAATTTACAATAGCTTTAAATAGAGGTTGTTTCTGATTTTCGGAAACAGTTCTTTTTGTAATTTGTGAGAATGATAATGGAGTAGAGGTTAGACATCATATTGTAAAGTATTTACTTAATCGATTGTAGAACCAGTAGGTAAGCTACTTACACATTGTTCTAATTTTTGTATAGAAAGGGTAATATTCGGTCTTATGTCTGTTCTGAGCACTTTATATTCCAAAAGTCATTATAACATATTTTATGTCATTCACTAAATCCACCATCTTGTTAGCTGTTACGGCTGTTTTGAATTTTATTCCCATTAAATTTCTGACTGAAAACAAATGGCTCTTAGTCTGGTAATTTTTCAAATCAAAACACGAGAAAAATTAAAATTATGGTAGGTCGATTCTGGACAGTCATGTTGTTAAACCTAATCGCCAATTCAATGCAATAGATAGAATAAGCACATAGTTGTGAAAATTTTAATATGGGTGTTTCTATGTTGAGTAATGAATACTAACATTTGATAAACCTTGAGATACTTGAACGAAAGACCAAGAGGATTAAATATGTTGATTTCTAATTGTAAACGACTTATTTGATTTTTAAATATTTCTACACTTGTCTTAACGTGTTGTTATTCCAATATTTAAATTGTTGTGTTAATTCTGTTGATTATTTTAGATGAAATACATTATGTGTTTTTCTTTTATTTAAATATATTTTGTGTTTGTAGAAATTCTTTGATTAACATACATTAATAATTTTTAAGTTTTAAAATTATGTACAAAATAAGTTATATTAATAGAGTTCATTTAACCAGAGGACTTTGCTAAATACAAAAGAAACGACATTGGAGAGAATTCTGTAGCGTTTTGGAAAGTAATGAAGAATAGGGTGTTAAGGAATTTTCACTGAGCCAGTCAAAGATGCGTCGTCGTTTATTGGATTACTCAGCGGATTTATTGTTATTTAACTCCCTTAAATTTTCAATAGACCTATAACGTTTATGTGAATAGCTTTTTCAGACACAGTTAGTTTTATAAATTTCAATATTCATTCATTCTTTAAAAATATTTCAAATTAATAAACCGTAGAGTAATGTGTCTTATTACTTAATTTAAATTACTTAAATTAACTGCCTGGATTTCAAAAGGAAAGACTTCTTGGATATCTTTGCTTTTACCATCTACGGAGTAGTATTATTAACGATTATTTGATTTTTTAATTTCTTTAAAGCAACAATGTTTTCAGTTTTACTGTTAGTTTCATTCTACAAAAAAGTGTAGAAAAATATATTTACAATAAACATTTTAATTCTCTGAATTTCCAAGCATATATTTGTATCGTTAATTCTATTGTTTAAAAAAAATTTAGGATGTTGCCTTTTTTTTCTAAATCCGATTAACTTTGAGGGAGAGGGGGGATTAGTATTTTTTTCTTACTATTTCAGTCTTCTTCTTTGTTTTCATTCTTATTCCCTTTTTTCTGAGAAAAAAAAATATAAATCTTTCTCTTTTTTTAAATTTATCAAACATCGACAGAAATTCGAATCATGGAAAAGACATTCAACTGTTCAATTGTTTTTGGAATAGTATATGTTGTGGTTTCGGGTTTCTATAAAAAGAATATAACTTCAGTTTTATTATTTTTAATTGGCATCCCTACAACTACATCAAGCCCTTCATTTTTCCTTCTTGACTTTGTTGTGACTAGTTTTTTAAATTTTTTTTTCAATATTATTCTATTATATTACCTTTATATATTTACTATTTTAAATAAAAATCAAACAAAAGATTTATTGACCTCATCTGTATAAATATACCTCTACATTTTTAATCAAACTTTTAAAAGTTTTTCTACATTGTCTTATACTGGTTAGTTTCTTGGTAATTTGAATATTATGTATGTATATACAGAATTGAAAAGCTGAGGTAGTATGTTCTTCCTTACTATGTGAAATTGGATAATTAAAATAATAAACTTTGCTTGGAAGAATATTTTAAAATATTCCTTTCTACACTTTGCCTTTCATAATTTTTCTAACATTTAAAATTGAGGTAGTTTTGAGAAGTTGAAAAATTCAATGTTAATAATATGAATATATAATTTTTTAATACAATAAGCTTCCTCATAGGTCTTCAATTATTGATATGATTTTTAGGTTTTTAATCAGAGTAGTTTATTTTTATGTATGTTCGCATAGACATAGGGAGTATTTAGCAATTAACAATTAGCAATTAGCAATTAACAAAAAACCCAAAACGAAATGCGAAATCGTGCAGTAACAACTGGATGTGTATTGAATTAAACCATTGCATGATTATTGTAGCATTCGAATGTTTTATACACATCCAGTTGTTAATGCACGATTTCGCATTTCGTTTTGGGTTTTTTATCGCACTTTTTGTATAAATACTGCACAAAAATCCGGTATATTATCAAGTTATTACCAGTTAGAACAGTTATAAGAACAATCTAATAGAAGGAACTCGTAATAGAAAAATCGAATAGTTTCTGTTTTTGATATCTGACTACGGAAGAAGGCGGAAAGTTTATTTTATTTAAGAAAATCACTAAGATTTTTAATAATTTTTGATTTTTTGCTCGATATTGTAGAAATTGTTTAAGGCACAAAAATAGTATGTGTACTCTTTTTCATATGAAAAATAAATCATATAAAATTTTATAGATCTATGTATGTTTTATAGGAGCCGAGATACTGTTTTTCCCAAAATTAATTTTTTTGGAAAATCTTTTAATTACCACTTTTTGTCTTTTTTAATACTTTAAAGAATGGCATAAAGTAATTTTGATTAACTTTATTTTGAATAATTTTTAAATATCGCTATATCTAATAGTTCATGATGACTCTTTTTTTATTGCTTTGGTGGAATTAAAATATCTTGTATCATTAAAATTCCTCTCACTTGATTAAAACTGTATAAATTGATTGAAGTATAAGATTGGACATTGTACCACTTTGAGTCAATTGAGAAAAATTATGAATCTCAAAAACTTTTAGATATTCAGACGTCTGTTTGTAAAAGTGAGATTAAATTCACTTTAACACAATTTGTGATTATCATTTTCATAAGGATGAGAGTTTCCGTAATATTTGCTAAAATAAATTTAAAAAATAATGATTTCTTGGTCATATCAAATTTCTGAGCACTTATTTCTTTAAACAAAAAAAGTACTATTAATGTTTTCTGCAGAGTTTATATTAATTTAAAAGATAGTGAATATAGAATACGAAATTAGCGAAAATTGTTGGGGTTTTTAAAAAAAAAAGAAATTTTTATTTTTATGAAATGAAAGATAGTTTATTATTCTAGAACTAGATCTTTTTGGAAAAATTATAAGGTTATACATGAATATATTTGCCAATAACAGTGTGGACGCACTTGGTTACAACTTATATTATAATTTCTTATAAATAATTGTAGATACGGAAAAAAAAATTACTAAGTACATAAAAACCAAAACAGAAAGGTAGGTTTTTACCTAAAAAGTTATTTTTTTATTACTGATGCAAATCAAAACTGCATATCAGAAAATCAGAACTACAAATTGTTTCCCGCTTATTATTATTTTGTTTGCTGTTTCTCGGATTATTTTGTATTTATTCGTCAGCATTTATTTTTATATATGCATATATTTAAAATGGGAGAAGTGCATTTTTAATTTCAGACCTATAGACATGATCATTTTATATACCTCAACCTTAGTATTAAATAAGTCACCTTTTAAGCGATCGACTATCGGACTATGTGGGATTCGAACCGTCACCACTTTTTGACGAGAGTTTTTCTACGCAATTTACTTAACCGTCACGGCTTTATTGGACTTATGATGCAGCCACAAACTTAATTTGTTTCCATTTAGTTCTTTTTAGCCTTTAATTAGAAGCTGTTTCTTATTCCCTCTTCCCTCTCTCATTTTTAATTCGTTTCGTGCTGACTTCATTTTCACAATTAAGGTTTTCATAAGTCTTTTTGAACATCTTAGTTGTTCGTCTCACTAAATCGTCTCAGAATTTATTTTCTTCTATTATAAAAATTATTTAATTAAAATATTTAGTTAATTGACACAGGAATTTATATTTGCACCAAGCTAGACATTTTAAAGTACAAAATCTCAGTAGTTTATATATAATTTGAAATTTTGAGGAAAATACAAATTGGCAACTAGTTTTTATTTTTAATTAACGTGAATAATTTATTCCGTTTTTTCTTCATCTATACTAACTTCAAAGTTAGTATAGAGTCAAGTGAGACAAATCTCAATCCACTTTTTATTATTTCGTGATAATAGGGCCTACGGACTTGATGAGATGAGCTTTGTGGCCCCACTAAACCTCTCGTATCAATCTTGACAATCCAAAATCTTTGGTCAACTCCTTACTGCTCCTTACTTTGTCTGAAATAAACTCATCTATCAAAACCTCAATGTTCTGCATTTTGCCGATTTGGCCAGAACTATATATCATCCTTCTACAATAAACTCCTTGACCATCTAGATCCACTTGTGTCTTACCTTGCTTTTCCTTCATTACCTCATAATCTTCCTATGCGTCCTCAAGATCTTCTAATCTAGCGATGTCATTAGAATTCTATCCTTTGGACATTATCATGCAATAATTGTAATTACAGTTGTAAATAGCACTTAATTATTTTTTAAAAAAATTAAATATGTGTTCAATTATTAAAAGTAGAATATTTTATTTTTGTATAAATATTAATAACTATATTATATATAATTCTCAGAGTCTAAGTTGGTATCCGTCAGAGTCTTTGTTAATACCAGAAGAGTTTTCATTTCAAATTAATATTGAAGATACTGTTCAACCTTAATTACTTTATTGGCTAAAATTTCATTTTTACGAGATTATATTTTTTTTCTCTAATTTAAACTCAACTTCTATAAAAAGATATAGGAGAAAATTTTTTAACAATTGATAAAAATCAATCAGAACTTTCTTGTATTCTGCTATTTTACTTGCATAGTTCCTAGCGACGTTTCGAGATATTCCCTCATGTTCAGGATGAACATAAAACTTATTTTGTATTTATTTATTTAATGTATGTAAATTCTTTAATGTTGTATTATATAAATATAACATTTTTCATATCTACTCCAACAGTCCAAAGTATGTCACTATTAAAAACTGTCTTCCTAGTTTTAGACTTATCACTGTCACAATGAGAATACTGACCTTTGCACTTTTCATATATTTAGTTTTATAAACCCCTGTCTTCGATATATCATGACGCAAATAGCATTCCTTGCTTGAGGCTTTTTAATTAATCTCCACATATTTTTGTAGGGAAAATACGGTTTGATTACTGCCTGTGAGTTTAATTAATTTCAAGGATACGTGTTCCTAAATAGTTGATCTCGTATATAACTCAGCTGACAACAACATTATTTCAGGGGAACATCTGATCCTCCTTTCTTATGCAAATTGAGACTGGGATCTAGTAAAGTTTTATAATTAAGGCTCACCTGGGAGAGGATCGATTAGGGGGCTTTCGCTAAAAGAACTTCTATTTATTCCTTCCCCCTCTTTTCCTAAACTAATTTCACTTTATGGGGGTTTTAATATCGAGCTCAGGTAATTTGTCATTAACGAGGATCCAGAGCCGTATTAATTACCAATTAACCTAATTTGACTAGGGAAGACTGATGTCTATGGGCTAACTCCAAATTGAAGTTTGCTGATGACAATCATGATTTTACGTTAGTAATCCATTATTCTATTATTATTATAAAGGCGACAAACGAAGGTCTCGCGCGATGTATTAGGAAACACTTTTTTTCTTGACGTTTTTTTTTTGGCAGGTTGGGTTGTTCGTCACTCCCATTTTTTGTGAGGGTCACCCAGTGGCTATGCTTGAAAAAAGCTCGAGTGGGACCGGGACTCGATCTGACAACCTTTGGGTTAGCATACTAGTGCTTTGACACGCTATTATCGCTGTAGCCTTCATATTTTTATTACTCGACGGTTTTATATTCAATTACTAGAGAAATATGAGGTAAATTTTCCATTGCTATGTTTTCATCAGACTCTCATTCTATGAGATATTGAATTGTGGGTAATATAGCCATAAAGTAGCATTCATTTAGGGTTCAAGGAGTCGTATTCTTTTATAGCAAAGGCGCTAACAGTAATCCACATCCCAAAGCATCCCCTAAAAGTATCCATATTGGGGAAGTTATAGCAGCGATATTACCGTGTGGTAGTAAACCGCATAGTTACAAGTTATGTTATAGGTGCTTTCAACATGAATTTATTAAATGATATAAATCTTTTTAGTGACAGTTTCCGTCAGAGTGATATTTTCTTTAAAAGAGGTCTTTATTGAACCGTTTCGGCGAAACTTTCATCTACCCAAAGCTCATCGGAACTTCTTATTGCTATATGTTTTTATTGATTAAGGCTTCAATATTTATCAACAGTATAATTTATTAGAAGCTTTTTAAGAATACTTCTACCCCTTTATTTTTTTTGTGTAATGTTTTTGATTAAATTGTCTATTAGCAAGCAATAATGTATATATTTTATCCTCTAAAATATTTTTTTAATCTTCAAGATTAAATAAGTTGATATTGAAACTCTTTTTGTATTAACTTGGAATATAGCAAATACCTACTTTGAATCTGAGACTTATATTTAATATCTTTATCACTATTTTACCGCATTGAAATATCTAAAGTTGTATTTTTTTTTTCATACCCTCCTATAATGATGTTATTGAATATCTGGTACATACATATAGGAGGTATGCTATATGTATATCTGGGTGATGATACCTTGGATTGCCTTTTGGCATTATAAGGTTAGGTGAAGGGTCCATTGAAGGTTGTTACTTGGTTGTCTGACGCTAGTGGATTATTGGAACGGGGAGGGGCCGTTCCGCTGGTTGTATGGTGAAAATTTAGACCTCAGACTTGAAGAGTCTAAGGCCTTCCCTCGTCGAGGACGTCGACTAAGGGAACCGTGCGTCAGGTCGTGGTGGAGGGGCGATCTCCCTGAAAAGTGGGTTGCAGCTGGCCTTCAGCCCATCAAAGAATTTGATGTGCCGTCGGCCTATATACTCCGGCACAGTAGGGAGTTGAAGCTCTTCACGTATAACTCCGTTTTTGGCCCTCTGGAGCGTGGTTCCCCGGACGATCTTACGGAGGACAGATCCCTGGAAGCCCTGTAGTCGATTTATTGTTGTGCTGTAAAGGTGTCTCATAAGAGGGGCGCCGTGGAGCATTGTAGGTCTTATAATGGATT
>NW_027111803.1:10948-16873 GCF_000696795.3 Halyomorpha halys
TAGCTTCCAGAATTGACGGTGGTCATCATGAGTTCTTCTCAACTGTTCGTGCCAGAGGGAGGTTTTCCAAGCACGCATGAGGTTCGCAATCTGGCGGGTCATCGAATTGATGAACGATTTTAATCTATGATCATGGGTCCTCATGTAGATGTTGCGGAGGTTGTTGCGCTGACCAATGAGTACAATAACATGCCTCGGGGGCTTCCTGATGTAATTGGGAAGAGGTGAGAACTTCGGGATAGTCATGTCTGCTGCCTCCCGGATGGTCGATGTAAGAAGCACCACTGCCTCATCCACCTCATCTGGTGTACGGTATGGAACTATCGTGGGAAGCGTTACTTCAATTCTTGACTTATATCCTGTCCAATTCGCTTTATGAAAAAGATACTTATTCGCTGGTGGTCTAGCAGTAGTGCCTTCAAACGTGTAAGTCACGGGCCTGTGATCTGATGGGCCGTAGGGGAGTGCATTGCAATCCGTGACTATTTGGGCGTTTCTGGTCAGCAGTAGGTCAATCGTTGAAGTCCAAAGTTGTATAAGAAACAAAACAATTAATATTTGAACATACGTTTGTTTCATCAACGGGAATGAAAATTCAAATTTAAGAATTTTTTAAATTAATTAATCGAGGAGATACCCCTAGTACAAGAGCCGGGAAGAAAAAAAGGCACTTATCTCACCCCAATTTTTTATTACTTTAATGAAAACTATGTATAATTACTAGTCAAAATTATAGAGTCGGCCCAGTATAGGTAGGGGGAATAAAAAATGGCGGCTGTTTCAAAACCTTAATTTTTTATTCGGAGCTCTATATCTTAAAAATGACCAACAACACTAGAAAATCTAAAAGAACATTATTTAAAGAAGAGTAAATCTTCTGAAATATTAGCCCTAACAGAGCTATTTACGTCCAATAGTTCTCGAGATATAGCTTTTTAAAAAGTAACATTCTTTAAAAATGTAATGAAGATTAATCAATTAGTTAATTTATTTTGAGAAATTTATATCTCAGGAACTATGTGACGTATAGATTTCTATTAGCACTCATATTGAAGCTAGTTTAACGCACTGTAGAGTAGTTTATGACCTTTACCTTCGTAGGAATAGTAGTTTTCATGATATTTGCTAAAATAAATTGATTTATAGTTGTTCGGAAATAAGTTTGATTTATGAAAAACTTTATTTCAAAAATCATAGGAGGTACATATGTCTGCCAGCGCTCAAATTAAAGCTAGTTAAATTTACTATAAATATAGTATATGAAATACTGGAAGATTATTGATTGACCGTGTGTATAGATGAATGGAATATGGTCCGGGTGCGGTCATTTGCTATTTTACGAGTTTTTTTGACCGCACTCGGACCATATTCCATTCAGTATATAAAATACTATAAGTTTTTATGATATTCACATATGAATATAAATTTGACATTTGAAAATTTGTCTGAACAACTATAAATCAATTCATTTTAGTAAATATCATGAAAACTACTATTCCTACGAAAGTAAAGGTCATAAACTACTTTATAACTCATTAAACTAGCTTTAATTTGAGTGGTAACCGACACTTGCACGTCAAATGGTTTTTAAGATATAGATTTTTCAAAATAAATTCACTAACTACTGACCTTTGAAAACTTTCTGTTTAATATTTTTATGAAAGGTTCTTTTTAAAAGATATATCTCGAGAACTATTGAACTCTATTAGGGCTTATATTTTAGCAAATTTACTCCACTTTAAATGATTTTCTCTTAGATTTCCTATTGGTGTTGATAGTTTTAAAGATTTTGGGCTCCGAATGAAAAAATACTTATTTACGTTTTGAAACAGCCGCCATTTTTTATTCCCCTTACTTATACTTGGCAGATTCGTTAATTTTGACTAGTAATTATACATGTAATCAAATATTGGGGTGAAATAACTGCCTTTTTTTTTCCTCTTGGGCTCTTGCACTACCCCTACCCGCCTGACGATGGACTAGTCCCCGTTTTACAAATTAGACAACTGTTTCACTGTCCGTTTTCTGTCACTTTGCTCATACCATTTTTGTAACTGAAACAATGAAAAAAATTGTTGTTATGGTCGATAATCACTGAAGGTTAGTAATCGATATTTATACAAACACAGGGTATATATTATTATGAAGGGTGAGTATGTCACTGTAACTCCGGTTTATCTCTCGATAAATGCAGATAACCTTTTTCTGTTCTTTTTTTTTTCTCAAAATGTGTTCTTCATCAGTTAAAGTAAATTTTTTACAACCCATTTTTGTTATTCCATCTTATTTGTTAATGATACAACACAAGAAAGTACTTATAACTTATTATCAACATTTTTCTGTATATTTGAGTGTGTTATATGATTTTTCTTAATCATTTTGAGTGATATATATAAATTGAAAATTAATCCCACTAGAAAAACTAACAATGCAAATAATGTTTATTAATTGATAAATTACTTGAGGTTTGAAATTGAACATAATATAGTAATTACTAGATTATGTTGAAATTTATTAGTAATTGTGCTGTGGGTGCTGTAATTGTAGCTCTGTGGTTGCTGTAACCTGACTCAAGCTGGAAACCCTTTGCCAATTAAAACCACAAATCCTGACACATATTAGCTTGAGATTCCGACTCCTACGGTAGTATTACATCATTATTTCATCATTCCCATTGAACAATTGCTTTCTCCAAATATTGATCAACCATTTGTGAAATTTATTATTTACGTTTTCATTTTTTTAAAAATTATTACTACGTGTTCTGAAAACAACCGTGTAGGTCTTGGAAAGACCCTTCGATCAGATCCTATGTACTAGTACATGATGCGGTTTCCGTTTGATTCGGCATATGTTGTTATTGTTCCTTTCGAATCGATTTATTTAAATGTTGTTTATGAGATAGTCTGGTGCCCGATCATCTGCCCTATTTTTCTGTGGATTTTTCTTGATTGTCATGTTTCTGAAGTTTTATCTTTTTCTTCCATTATGTACATCCTCTGCTATTCGTTCATTTTTTATTTCATAGCTATTTTTATCGTTCCTGTTTTTTCTACCTTATGTTGATCTTGGATTTTTTTAAACAAATGATTTATTGTTGGGATTTGTTAAAGTATTGCATGAAATGTTTAACATGTTCTACTTATTTCAGCATTTCAAATGCACTTCCTCACTATATAGGTAGTACTAATGTGTGATTGCTATTCCACCAATGGGTAGGAAATTAGGTTATTTTGATCTAATGTAGAATATCTGATTTATGTTTACATATGATAACCTAAAATAAGTACTTAATAGCTCTGTGGATTGAAAATCTCTCAAAAATCTATATTAGATTTTATTTTTATAGATATAGAATGTATATTTGATTTTCTTTATCTTGTACACAAATCATTTTATAATTATTTAATCAGTTTTATTTTATTATATTTATTTAAATTTTTATTTGTAAATATTATTTTTTTGTCGGTTGGCTCTAGAGAACTTGTATATCTTTAGCCCACCGAATCAGCCTTCTCCACGCCTGTCTATCTTTGAATAGTGCTTTCCAGTGTGCTGCATGGAGATGTTTATTTTGTCAATCCATCTGGTTTTTAGCCTCCCAGGTGGTATTTTGCCAACTATACTTGGAATTATTAATAAATGGTTATTAATTATGCATACTTATCATAGTAATTTATTTTTATTTACTTTACTTTATTAGTACTATTCTTATCATTTACATTTTTTTCTTCTTTCTTATTCTGTATTTATTTTATGAAAGAATACTTGATCACTAATACTTATTGCCCTTAATTGTGGCAGATTTCATCGAAAAAAAGTATTGCAAAAAAGATCGCTGAAAGGTTATTTAACATCCATATCATATAATTTCAATTAATTATTTATAATAAATGGAGTGTTCATAGCTTCCTTTTTTGAGAGAGAGTTTTGAGATTATCGAAATGAAACTTAGTTGGTCATAGCCTTTTGGCAAGCGAAGTTTCTTTTGTTAGTACAGAACTGACATCTTTCAGTTCTTCATAATTTAAGCCTCCTGAGTCACAAAAAACATTTTTTTTTATGCCACATACTGCTTCAATACTAAATAAAAAAAAGGAGAAATTGATGGGACCTCCTTTAATATTTCCTAACATAAATGCGTGGAAATGTGGCCTCCAATGACAAAAAGATTCCTTTCCTCTGCTATAAACAATAGTGGTGAGATTGTGTAATAGCAATATTGATCTCTTCAAGCCTGCTAAGTATATTAGGATTAGCTGGGATTTGTTGGTCCAGGGCCCCCAAGGATTAATGTGGCTAACTTATTGTGCTCTCTAATACAATAGTTCATTCAAACCTAGTTTTATTGTTTTAATGAAAAGTTTACTCCATTTATTAGTATGTAAAAAAAATTAAACCTTTGCTTTAAATTTTTTAGATATACATTTAACATTTTAAAATCCACTTTACATCTCTCCAAGTAATAAAAAAATTAATTATATTTATAAGCCTTTAAAAATATACATCTTTTTTTCATTCATTTTATATCTAGTTTAAATAAAGCACTTAATATGGAATATCTAATAAAAGTAAAAATTCGGAAGAAGATGCTGAAATTATTTGAAAAGTCATTATAGAAATTGACATAATTATTTTTAATTAAAAAAAAGTATATAATTTTTTATAAAATAATTCAAATCTTGTCGCTTACATGAAAAAAGTTACATTAGAAATGGAATTTGTTATATTTTTGTGCGTGTTCCTGTGTAACGATAAAGATGACTTTAGTTACGTTCTTTATTTGTCAATACTACAATATTTATACTTGACATAGATAAAAAACATTTATAATTATTATTAACTTATCGTTCAGTTTCTTATAAAAAAATCGAAAAGTACTATTATTTTTTCTATGTATTACTTTTCTCTTACTTGAGGTAATCTGTGGTCCCCCTTAGGAACACGACTTAGATATTATCGAAATATCAGTGAGCACTTCTATAAAAGCAATGACTAACTCACAAACAAACACTCAAATACCCCCCTCCCCACCACCACGATCAGGGTATTCCGTTCAAACAGCGATGCGCGCAGGTAAAGTCCAGCTGAGCCCGCCCTCTTGATTCCTATTTACTTAGGGAAAGCCAGCGCTGAATAGTAATTACTAGTATGAAGTGGAACCCCACCGCTAAATATGTAAATCTTGATTACTTTACAGATTTGAATTCAGACTTGGTCTAATATTGCGTTCTATTAGCAGGGAAAGTGTTAATAGAACGCATTATGTATAAGATTAAAACGAACTGGGCAGTTTTTTATTAGATCATAGTAAAATGTTTAATAATATTATTTTCCTCTTGTTTAAAGTTTTAAAAATCAAAGTTTGGAATTTCCTTTTAGAGAATTCATTGAATAATGCATAAGACCTTTAACTATTTTATTAATATACCGACCATTAGGTATTTATCAAAGATAATAAAATAATGAAAAATAAATCAAATTAAAAAAAAAATATGTTACTACTTTTATAACACTAGTTTCACTTGATATAGTATGCTGTGTGTATAGAAGCACAATACAGTTAGACAGGACATTTTTATTTATTTTATATTATTTTGCAATAATGTGTTCATCTTTTTCGTTCTTAGCTTAGATAATCCAATAATACCTATTCTGTGTGTATTTTGCAATCACCTTTGTTCTGAGAAAAACATTTATTTATTGAGAAAAATTGTGAAGATCAGTTTTGTTCTCAATTTTTTTTAATTCAAAAAATAAATATTTTTCTATTTGCTTATACCCTATAAAACCAATCTAGTATAATACAAATAAGGCTTAATTTTAATTTTTTTAAAATTATGGGTATAAAACTGTACTATTTTTACCCCAAATATTGTTTATTTGTATCAAAATAGATTTAAAAATTTCTATAAAACATTATCA
>NW_027111803.1:16923-29582 GCF_000696795.3 Halyomorpha halys
ATTAATTATCTTGTTCGAGATTGATTTATTCGGTGATTTCAAGAAATAAATAATAAAATATATTCAGTTTTTCCAGAGTACACGGAAAACCATAAATATATTACGATTCTCCGTGATGACGGCCGGGTCAGCCGTAACTTTTGAAGAAAAGCATGTAATTATGTTTAATGAAGTAGGTTGAGACAATTTTAATTATTATTAAAAACCACATCTACGATGGTATAAGTTACTCTCATATTTCAATTAAAGAAGAAATAAATGAAGGAACTGAACCCTCTTTTTCCGTAACTGATATACTGACATCAGTACTACACTGGTAGAGAGACTACTTTAAAGTTTGTCCTTGATGATGGCTTGATCGGCTGAAACATTGGATTTGAAATTAGGTTTTAATAAAAAAAGCTATAATAAAAATAACAATAATATGAATTATTTTTGTTATTATTAATAAAGTTATGTTTGTGTGAACAACTCTTAGTTCGGAGTAACAGAAAAAAATATCATACTAATGACACTCATATTTTTTATATTTGCTATGTTTGGAGGTCTCGGTTCCACCAAAAAAATCATTTATTATAATTATATGTATCGTTTTGTAGTCTTTCTAAGGAAGAACAGCCTTAAAGTAAAACTCTCGTTTATAGTTTTAGTGGTACTTATGCTGCACATGATTTATGAGCAATTATTTTTAGAATGGTTGTAAGTATATTTCAAATGTATGCCAATATTTAAAACCGAAAAGAGGAAGTTAAATCAGCATATTTACGGAGCAGCGATAGTGATGTTTGAACAGCCGCTTGGGATCCCACAGCAATACTGTTTACACCTAAGGGTTTTTCCCTATCAATTTGTGTTTCAGATCAGCCGCTTTTTTTTTCCTTTGGGATCAGAAATATTCGCGTTTTAATTAATTTATTCAAATTTTTGTGTTTATATATTATGAATAGCATGTATTATGATTTTTTTTATAAGAACCTTTAGCAGTGAAGGGTGAATTCATTTTTAATTCTTGCTCAATACCTTCATTTGATCATTAATATATCTTTATTAAACACCAGAGATTTCTTTGGAAAGTTTTATATGCATCATTATAATTATATTATGTTTTAATTACTATAGTATTTACCAGGTTCTATTACTTGATCGCAAAGTCCATGTAGTTCCTAGTCCAGTAAAGGAGCTGGTTGTATTGTCAGATCGTATAAGTGTATTTATCGCCTGTACCGGTTCAGAGAGATGTAGATTAAGTTAAAAGAATGAATTGCTAGGACCATGATATCTCTCTAGGCGTTGTATTATTGTCAGTATCAACTCATCATATGCAGGTATAGCTCCTAAACTAACGGCCACATATTTCAGATAAAATAAAATGCAAACATTGAATTCATAGAAAGTAATAAAAAATTACGAAAAATGCGTCAGTAAAACACAAGTTCTAACACGAGTTTAAAGATAATCTGGCGGGCACACATACAGTTACTTTTTTCGTTCGGTCCTTTGATAACTGTTGTCATGTCACCATAATTAGTTGTTTAATATCTCTTAATTTATATTGGAGCCTTTGAATTGACAGGGTTACTAACTCCATAAAATTATTCTTAGTATTTTCAGTATTGATTCAATAAAAATTTAGTATTAAATAAATGGAGCTCAATGTAAATTTTAGTTTACTGTTATATTTGTGCCATACCTTTGATAAAGAAAGATGTAAAAATTTTGAAACGAGAAATATTATCTTAAGTACTTTACTTTAATGAAAACGGTTAAAATCGTCAGTAGTAAATTTGTCAATTGAATCGCTCAGTTAGAAAACTAGGAAGGGCAAGAATTGCTAATGAATAATTCAGAAAAATTCTGTTCTGAAATGGGCGAGGATTAATTTCTACTCAAAATTGAGTGGTATGAAGAGATATTCATCAGATTATTTTTCTTAAATGTTGTTAAATTATTTTATTATACATAAGAATTTTTAACTTATATCGTTTTTTGCTTATATATTATAATTTAACAATTAAATTAATTCAGTGACCGGGAACGAAATGCTGCATCGATAATGGGATTGAATACGCGCCCCAGGGACTTCGCTGGTCGGCGATTCAATGCTATCTTGACGTGAGAGATTAGATTCTGATCGTAGTGGAGACTTTTGCCAATAGTAGTTTCATTTTTTTTTCTTCTATAGTCATAGTTTCTATTGAGTATAGTATAGTAGCATCATAAGCGTAAACTAAAAAATAATTATCTTATAAGTACCCAGTTAATTAAAAATAAAAAAAATGGATATTAGTCGTGAGAGACTTTCACCAATCACCCTAAAATTATCATAAAAACTTAAATTTTGTTTTAGTTTACGAGCTATATTTATTTATGAATTGTTAGGTACTAATTATTAATTTTTTAGATTTGATTTATACACAATTTTTGCGTTATATTCATCCAGAAGAACCGGATAAAAATTAGTAGATTTTGGATTTTAAGGATAGGATGAAGCCTGTGCTTTCCACGCCCAGGAGGTTCCCAAGTTAAATTGGGGGTTTGACAGTTGGGAACATTACTCTCTGGGAGGCTGATTGAGTGGGCACTGGGAAGGCCCTACTTATCAGCTGCTATTGAAGAATTTTTTTTTCTCTTTATTTAAAACTTTAACTTATTTATTAGATCCGTCTTTTTACTTACAAAGTTATAGTTATCCCTACTTTTGACATTTACTGATATATAGTAATAAAAAAAAACGAGTTGGTAGAAAGTTTAATTCCCTTGAATTAGAATAGATGCTACACATATCAGATCCCGTGCTCAATGGAGAAAGGGTAGGTTCATAAAAATGTAAAATAAAATATAAAATAAAATTCATAGCATCACAACTAAAATAAAATCTGAAACTAATAAAAAAAAATGATAATCGCCTTAGGGCGTGATGTTATATTATAAAGGAAATAACGAAAACCCTAAATAATTTGCTTTAATTAAAAAAAATAATACTTTATTTATAATTTTAAAACTTTCTTGAGGCTGGTTAATATTATTTAAATCATGAAATTTTATAAATTTTTTTAAAATTATTTATTTAATGTAATTTACAACTGTACAAAATTATACAATAGGTAAATATGTAGTATGTTTCATATACACTTGAAAACCTTGGGAAGGAACCACCCATTGGTTGGTACTTCAAACATTAATTTAAATTAGAAGGTCCCGTGGCCATCTTCTTTTCAGATGCCTCGGAGGATTATCAGGGATTGTTAAGGATGAAAGATTAAGAATTAATGGGTTAGGATGGTTAAGGAGTTTGGAATGAAAAGACTCATATCTGTTTTGGGTCAAATCTGCAACGAATGGTATGTTAAGGTTTTTTATCAATTTAAGTCTCAAAACATTTTTAGTCTATTTTTAAATCCGACGTTGCGGCCGATTCGGCCATCAGGGACAATCAAATTGTATTAAGATAATCCCTGAGGTTGGCCAAATTAGCCGAAAGGTCGGACTTATAAATGGAAAAAAAATGTTTTGAGACCTCAACGGATAAAATTTTATTATTTAAACAATAAATAAATAATAATAATTAATGTGACTCGTGCAAACGTAAATAAAAACTTCGGTTAGCCGGGGTGCAGTTTATCTACTTGCAATGTGACATCCAGCAACAATTTTACATTTGAATAAAATAAACATAAAACATTGGGTACATGCACCAGTTAGAGAAAGTTTTTTTTTTACATTTATTTAATGTAATTTACAACTGTACAAAATAATACAATAAGTAAATATGTTGTATGTTTTATATACACTTGAAACTCTTGGGAAGGAACCACCCATCGGTGGTACTTTAAAAATTATTTTAAATTAGAAGATCCCGTGGCCATCTTCTTTTCAGACGCCTCGGAGGATTATCAGGGATTGTTAAGGATGAAATATTAAGAATTAATGGGTTAGGATGGTTAAGGAGTTTAGAATGTAAAGACGCATGTCTTTTTTGGGCCAATTCTGCTACGAATGGGATGTTATGGTCTTTGTGAATGAGTTTATTTGTAACGTAATAAGGAGCATCTAGGATTTTACGTATAGAGAAAGGTCAACCTTTATTTTTAAATATTAAGAACATATATTCCTGACCCATGTAAATTATTTTAAACATTAGGAAATTATTTGTAACATTTAGATGTTACCCAAACCAAAACGGCGCCCGAATCCCTATTCTCCTGCCGTTCTATGTCTAGAGCTCTGGGGTTATACCAAACCTGGGAATTCCTCTCGTATTCAATTCCTACAATTTAAAATCCATAATGCTCTTTACTTTATTTCATATAAAATCATTCATAAAGAATTTAATGTTCCATATGTAACTGATCTGTACCAAATAAGTACTTCCATTATAAAATCTCCTACTAGATAAATCCACCAGTTTCTAATCTGGCTTCCTCTTCCAGTTCTGACAATCCTCAGAGGCGCCTGAAAAGAAGACGGCCTATAGATCTTCTAATGTAAAAATATTGCGAGAGTGTTGCCAATGGGTAGTTACACTACAAGTCATCATACCATTATGATCTAACATCAAATTTACGAGATGTATTTTTATGTTAATATATTTACAAATGTCAATAAATAATTTTTAAAAAAATTGTATATATTAAGAGTCCGGTGCTAACAATAATTTAAAATTGGCGCCAGTTGTAAGCTAAACCCTTAGCTTGCAACTTAAGATTGCAAAATAAACAAATAAAAGATATATTGTAACTGAGGGCCTTATGTTAAAATTTCAAGAAAAAAAGTTAAAATAAATATCTTAAATTTTAAAATTATTTTTCTCTATCGTTACAACACGCTGTTTCCCCATTTTTACATGAACTTATCAAGAAAATCAATGCACATATGGTAGAAATGTTAAATGGAACTACTGAACTAAATGTAAAATGAAACTAATGATCTAATTATGTATAAGTAGTCCATTATTGATTTCATATCGTTAATGTTTTAATAAAAGATTATTTAAATAATGTAATGATCAAAGATTTAATTTAAAATGCTGGCTTTTTAATTCCCACAAGTATTAGAACATGATTTCTTTGTAGTGAGAGCTCAGAGATGATAAAGTTTTGTTCAAAAGTGAGTTGAAAGAATTTCCGTCGCTGCCTCTCAGGTATTACAAAGACAAAGAAAAACTTTGTGAGGTTTATCTTTCTCGAGAAAATAAAATGCTGTAACTTTCACCTGACAATACTATCGCTTTCGAATTAATGAACTGTACAGAAGCATATCGTTTTCATCCACAAAATTTCTTTTAATTATTGTGATTGTGATATGATATTTCTCAGCGATAAATACAACTTGTAATATAAAAGCTTTAATTATTTACTCGTTTTAATCTATCATTCATTAAATAAATAAAAATAAAATAACTGTTTATGATTATGACCTTCTAAACTTATCGTATATTACATGTCTCAATAAAAGTCGTAGCTAAAATATAAATAGGGCTTGTTTAGCTGAGCGAGTCGAAGTAGATTTTAATTTCGTGTTAACTTTCAAAAATCAATTGTAATGATAGGTTTATTTTCTTTTTTTTTACCTTGATTATAAATACAGGTAGTTTAATAGGTGGTATTTAAGATCTTTTGAAGATCATAAATAACAGTAAAATAATATTTGAGCATTATTTTTTTTATTTTATCAGTTTTTAACTTTTTTAATGCCCAATACGAAACATGTGTAATATATGCATAACATATGCACTATTTATATATGTAAATAAGTTAAAGTTAAATGGAGTGCGATATCAGCTGATTGAGGTCTATATGACTGAAAGCTCTTATTTCTACTAGAAAAACATATTATGAGGGTCGCTTCAACAATAAAATTCAGTATGGGCAGGTCATGTCTGGAACGCTTGGTCGTAGGATAAGGTCAGTGGACTTCCAGAGTACGGCGCTGTAGATACCTTACAAACTACACCGGCAAGTTTTGCGGCTCTGATCTAACATAAATCTGGGAGAGACAGATGGTTTTGATTGGTGATTCTCATGTAATTTCAGGTACCAAATTATAAAAATAAAATTAAGAGATAAAAAATTATGCATAAGACTCTAGCGCGTTAGAAATTAAACTTCTTGGGTTCTGGCATTTATTGACGATTTTATTATTTGTATGAGAAAAAGTTCTCTTAGTTAAATGGAATATTATCTCTTTTGTTCATTAACGTATACTATAAGAAAGAAATTATGGGTTTAATATAGATCAAGCATGATAAAAATAATGTAGACTGTAAATTTTCTAAATAATGTGAGAACACTGTGTCGATGGTAGTTTCTTACCTGACTGTCGTCTGACCATTTTGAATGTTTAATTTTTAAGTTCAAATTTTCCTCTAAATAGCCTAATGAAATAAATCAAAGTATCTAATGAGATTTACCATTTCCTAAAGGCTCTCACTCATCGTCACCCCATTTCCTCATCTCACTTGTGAAAATGGAAATTATTAGTAACTAAAAATTAAATAAAAACCAGTGGATACCTGATGAAATGTTTATATTTATTTAAAGGCATAAATTAAATTATATTGTTTGAAAGTGCCACGTAAATTATACTGATTTTAATGAATAAGAAATTAAAAACATAAAATCTAGTTGATACCTATTGATATGTAAGGATATATGCAAGGAACTAATTCAGAAATACGGGGGAGCATGGTAGCCACGGGGTAAAGCGCGTGGCTAGTAACTCCAAGGACACCCGAGTTCGAATCCAGCTGTGCAGAAACTTGTTTTCTGTTACACTGTTGTCGTGAGGCAACTCCTGTGGGTTCTGGAGTCCTCCTGGGGTCCACCTATTCTCTTAAATTGGGTACCCTTAATTGGGGTAAAATCTGGCGGTTGAACGTGATTCTGACCAAATCATCTCCTTACACAACCATTGGGGTAGTAACTGTATTTCCTTACAAAGTACTGAACCCCTGACCCTTCATGGGTTGTAGCGGTGTGAATTTATTTATTTTTTTTTATTTATAAATAACCCTACAGTTAT
The DNA here is from genome assembly GCF_000696795.3 of Halyomorpha halys. Classification (NCBI taxonomy): domain Eukaryota; kingdom Metazoa; phylum Arthropoda; class Insecta; order Hemiptera; family Pentatomidae; genus Halyomorpha; species Halyomorpha halys. The sequence goes on from NW_027111803.1 coordinate 23,944, forward strand.
TTATTTCTTTTTAAATTTTGAAATAATTTTTATAAGTATTAATCTATGACCTGAATAGACTGAAAGTTGTTTTTCCGAGAAATGTACTGATATTTGGTGGGGGGCAGTCCACAATCCGGCAAGTGGGCCTAGTGGTCCTTTTTGTCAGCTACCTGAGTTGCCCCCGCGTACTAACCAAGGTGAGAGTGTCAAGATTCATTTCTCGACTGCCCAGGTGGGAATCGAACCCACAACGTTCCGAACCGAGCCCACTGGGACTTGGGCCCTAACCCGCTCGGCCGTAACGCCCCTCCCAGAAATGTTTAAACATAATGTAAATCATCTACCACATTTAATTAACAAATGTTAACATCTAACGAATGCGGTCTATTTTTCAGGGAACCGAAAAATAAATTCTAGTTTAACTTTTAACTTTACCCCTGTGATAAATTTATGGGTAAAACTGATTTATTATATATTATACGAATATGCATAAATGCCTTATTAGAAGTGCTTAAATAAAGATTTTGGAGAACATGTTAAAAGGAATGTTAGGAAACTTCATTAAAATTCTTCGTTCAAAAGTAATTTTAGAAACAGCTATTTGTTTAAAAAGGGGATTTAATTGGAATGTTAATTATTCCCAATACTTAAATATTCTGAGCACTCTCATTCGTTAAGCTGCACTTAGGGAAACACTTAATAATTGTTTAGTGAGACTTCTAGATCTTCCTAATTGCTTTCTTGTTGGGTGTTAAAAATAAATAGCGGAAATCAACTTTAATTTGTTTTCGAGGGACGTTCCTATTGCGACTTAATCACTGATCTCTGCTCCCTTCATCAGATGAATTGCTTCTTTATCGGAAATCCGTTTCTCGGGGATCTGACTAAACATCTATTTAAATTACATTTTGTTTTGTATTATTATTCTTATTATATTGTATTATTATCCTTATATTGCTAATAATTACATATTTTTATCACTAATTTAAAATTTTTAATAGTTAAAAATAGAAATATATTCTAAACAAGGAGATACAATTTCCTTAAAAATTGTACAGAAACTTCTTAGGTATTGGGAAATATATATTTTTTTAACTTCCACATTATCGATTATTTATTTAAGAAATATTGATAAAAAAATTATGTATTTTTAATGTTATGTTTCCCTCACCTCTCTTCTTAATTCTTATCGAACTTATATTGCTTACTGTTTTACCCTGGTTTTAATGTTTATTTTCTATTTTGTTGTTTATGTTTGTTTACGTTCTGCACCTCCGGGATGACCCCTGTGTCAGTCCAATCTATTGGGAAATCAGGTACTTAATTCCCTAATTGTTAATCGTATTCACAATTATTAAAATTTATAATTTAAGGAATTAAATTATTATTATAAAAAATTGAAATTGTACCTTCTTAGTGGAATTTTGTAATTTTTTTTTTACGTTCTTAATGACAGTTAGGCCGAAGAGTAATTGCAATGTTATGTAATTTTAATACCTTTTTAACAAATTCCGTTTGAAGACAATCCCAGTCTAAGTTTCAAGTATTTCCGTTGAGCTACTGATAGAGGAACGTAGAAGTCGATACGTTTTTTTCTCTTCCAATGTAGTAGAGTAGAGGGCCTGATTTATCACCTCCCGGGGCAGACCTAGCGCTGGGGACAGTTGCTACCTCCTTCTTTTGTTCTTTTATTCACTGCTTAATTTAAAATGACTAGTACCGGGCATATATATTAACATTTTACAGAGGTGAATATTGAGCGCTAGGCTGTTACGCAGTCTAAAAAAAATTATGTTTCAATAAATTATATAGACCCCAAATAATTTCGTGTAAAAAATAAAATAAATTGTTGATTCCTGGCAGCACTGGCTCATAGATGAGTATTGAATATTACAGGTATTTAAATTTAATTATAAACAATATTGTTAAATATGACATTTTCAACTCTTAGGATAGGAGTTAAGAGATGAGGGTTAAGATAAAGATTTTCAATGCTTATTTTTCGACTGTTTTGTATTTTTAAGCATTTTCTTTCTCTTTTCACCAGAAGTTATTCCTTTCCAAGAAGTGCAAGGACTGAAACTTGTCCTGCTGCTGCTATAACAGATGTCTTCTAGATCAAGTGCGAAATTATCAGAAAATACTGTGCAAGTGACAAATCTACCTTCCTTTTCGTCGAGGGTTGTATTGCAACTTTACATACTACATTGAATACTTTTTATAGCATAAATGTAGTTGAGTACATTTAATCTCCATCTCGAAGGGCGAATCCTGCATTTTAAAACCCTCAAATTTACCATTTTCGAGAATAAGTACGAAGTCCGGGGTGCGGGCAAAGCCTTAAGCAGCTTCTACACGATGACGTTGGACTTATCGTGTAATCGTATATCTTACTAAGAGTTTTCAATATCTGGTGCCGCTAATTCATCTTTCCGATCTAACATTAGGCTAAATGATAATCGTAATGCTACTTTATTCTAGCGATAGACTTTCAATCCCCTGAGATACTTTTTTAGTTATTGTCTGTTAATTAATTACTAAATAGATACATTAAACTTTTTGTGCACTAGCTTTACGTAAATTAAATAATAAAAATTATGATGAACCACTGATGTATTTAGACCACATACAAACCTAATGTTTGTGAAACTTACTGGCAAGAATCAACTAGTTACTTTTTATTGCAAAGGAACTGTAGCTGTTTTAGACTAATAATCCTGTTTGTATTCTACACACGGAAGGGGTTGGTGAGAGGGTCCCGTGAGTTCAGTGGACTACTAAACATGGGTATTGTGAACGCTTACTGGACACAGCAATGTTTTATTGTGTTTCGACGTGAACTATTGTTAGATCTGCAGCTTAGTGGACATTTAAAAGATTACTTGCAAACTCTATTGGTTTAGAAAATAAAGTTAAAAAGACATATTTCCTTTAATTTTAGATCAAAAAAACTTGTTTGTCTAAAATTTCTATATTAAAAGAAATATTTTACTTCCTAATTTATTGTTGCAATTAAACTCTATTTAGCTGGAGTAAATATTGTGCGAATTTTTCTCTGAGAGTTTATAATATTCTTTTTTTAATTTATGATTTTTTATTCTGTGTTTTGCTCTAAAATACTAATATATTAAAAGATATATGTAAAATAAAATGTTGATTTTATAAAGCACCACTTTTTACTTTTGTGGCTGCTTACTATCTATTCTTGAAAAAACAGATGCAATAAATGGAGAATATTTAGAAGGAATAACATTCATAATTTTATTTACTAATAAAAGTATACGAATAAGGTTTACTATATTGGACTGACCTGTTTTCAAAAACCATATGGCACATGTAGCATCTTTGGTTATAAAGGAAAGCTCGAAAAAGAAAATATATTAACTACTTGAGAATAATTTTGCACTTTTCACTTTTTTTTTTTTATTTTAATGTAGCTATTATTTTATTGATTTTTAAGTATATAAAAATAAGAGGGAATGTTTTACTATGAGTTTTCTCAAATTTGAATTATCTTTAATTTAATAACTGATTTAATTATTTTTTACTTTCAACTGACTTTGGTCCAATTTCTATTTCTTGAGAATATGGACCCATTAAGAATTAAGAGAACGGTAATTTATCTTTTTACTGATGTTGCTATTTATGAGTTAGAACGTAATTGATCTAAAGAATGACTGTAGTGGCACGAATATCTCGATCTTGGCCAGATACCGGGTTAGACTTGATAATCTTACCCGTGCTTAAAAAAAAAATCTGAAATAAGAGGGAGGCCACCTGGATTAAGAAACTCCAACGGAAGGATAACGAGTAAGATAAAAAAAAAATTGTGGAAGGTCTTTCTTTTCTTTAAAGTCGCTTTAAAAAAAAAAAAAAAAAAGTACATTTACTGAGGCCACATTTTAAAATCAGGATGAAAAGAAAGCATACAAATTCTTAAGTAATACTAACTTCTCTACTAATGCAGAATTTTCATCAAAGATAGTATTTCTTCGGCTATTATTATCATTTTGATAACGATAGTAATTAAAAGTACTAACATACACACGCATGACCGTACAAACACGTGAACACGAAGGATATAAAACGATAAAGTTTGTCTACAATAAAATGAATTATATCTATATCTGAATTGATACCTACTACCACTACCTTCATAACACTTCCTTGCTTACAAGAAAAAGTACCCGGGTCTTATAAGAATTATTACAAGATATTTTCCTTGATATTTCACTTGTTACCTACACATCTATGGCTTACTTCATAATGGTGCATTTCCACTTACGTTGCAAAAATGCAGTTAAAAGTTCTCTCTTTCAGGAAAATATCATTTTTTCCAAATGATTTTTTGATTAAACAGATTCAATTATAAATTCTGAATCTGTTGAGCCATAAATATTCAGGATATGTCGATATAACTTTGATATATCGGCGCACCCTTTTATTTAGAGAGTCAGTAATTGCATTTGTATTTATTCATCCTAAATAATAAAGGATTATTAATATTGCATGATAATATATTATAAGACTCATTATTGTCAGAATATTTCGTTTTTACTCTTATATTTAGAGTGTTATCATTATAAGATATTCTTTTATTTATTTTTTTTTTAGAAAATATATTTATTTTATTAAATTATTCTGAGCTAATTTATTTATTTCGATTAATTTTTATGTAAAAGTAAGTTTCGCTTATTAATTTAATTGTATAAGTTGTTTTTGCCTATTTTCTTTTGCTATAAAATTTATCATTCACGAAAGAATTGATACAATTATTTTAACAATTTCATGTTCTTCCTCTTGTTATTTTTATATTTTCCATCTAAACACCCCAGCGCATTTTACATGGCAAGAGGAATGGTTCAATTTCTATATAGATATTCTGAGTTAAAGTAATATTTTATAATATAAATAATAAAACATATAATTAATGGAAGTGGTAGTTATCTATCTCAATATACAAATAAGCGGATAGTTTCATTTTCAGACAATTACTCGTTAGCTTTTAACACAGAACTATCACAGTTCAAGTATTGCTGTATCACAAGTATTGCTGATCGGTAGTTGCTACAATGCTTAATTAAGTAGATAGTGTATTTACCTTTGATATTTAGAGTCCCTTTCTCTGAAATCTGAATCAAAAAGTTAAAAAAGTAACTTAAATACAATGTCCATGGCATTCGTACACCAAAATAATTAAGTTAAGTTATCAGCCACGCGTGTTATGTTAGTTATCAACTGTGGTTAGTGTTAAAGCCCAAAAGTATATTTTTCTTTTCGTTAGTTTAATTTTATTACTTCCAATTGGTTTTTTATTTTTGTTAATTATAAGTTAATTGCCTTTTTTAATAACAATTAAGTTTTATTTTGTAATTAAAATTAAATTAGAATTCATTACGCAAATAAGGAAGTTTGTTATGATGCGTGAGTTACATATCATAAAAAATCAGTGAAGACTAAAATGAATTTATTCTAATATATTTACAAGAACTACATGTTAATGTTACTCAGTCTCTATCTTCTAACTTATATCTTACTTAGCTATCTAGTCTAGGAAATATATATATAAACACTTGGGAAGAGGGGGTAGGAAAAAATAGTGAAATAGGAGAAGGGGTTTGGACCAATCAGATAATTTAGGAAATATCTGGAAGGGG
>NW_027111803.1:30316-35355 GCF_000696795.3 Halyomorpha halys
CAAGATATTTTCTTTTCTTTCACTACACACTTTTATTTTTTATAACAACAAACCAGCAACAGTTTTTTTTTTTTATTTTGTCTATATTTTAATTCCATTAAATTTGTATACCAATTTGGAAGGTTTTTATTCTCTATTTTTTTCTTTATTATTTTTGTGTTTATAATCTTTTCAGGTCCTCCGTTTTATTTTTTTATTATATCAACGAACCAGCGAACAATTTTTGTATGGGGAAGAGGTACGTTGTTTTCATTTAAGAAAAGCCCCTCGCCCCAACAGTTAGAAAAAAATGTAGGTTAATTGTATTCTTCAGAAATAAGAAATTTGGGTTTTGTCTCGTTAGTTATTTTCAAATACGTCTTTATGTTGAATCAACTCCTAAAATTATATTTATGTTCGATTTAATTTAATATAGATAGATAATATTCAATTATTTTCCTAATAATATATTTGACATTTAGAATGTTATGGGCCGCAATATGTTCCAACTTTCCTAATATCACAGTGAATGGAATTTATTATATTATTAGTTGATAGTTGATAGTGATAGAGTGACTTAGGATTGGACCCCTAGGACACTCTGGGGACCTACCATCGATTTGTGGTTTAGGTCTCGCGTGTACCTTGGGAGCTTTATTGGCTAGGAAGGCTAAATTAATTTGCCATATAATATTATATTCATGAGTATGATTGCGATGGTAATATATTATATTATTGAATCCAATATGTTCCCATGCAATGAATTATATTCAGAGTATTTTATAATAATTAATTCATCTTTAATACTTACATGAAGTGTACTCTTTTTAATTAACCTAAAATAGTTATTACTTACTTTACATGTTTAAATTACTTAGAAAACTTTAATATTTATTGTTATAGTGACAAAAATCCTAACGGTTAAATAAACTTTTTAATTTATTTTATTCTATGTTACTGCAGGTGTTTAGTATCTCAGGTAAAAAGTTAAAAGAAAGAAATACCAGTCAATAACACTTTTTTTGGACTTTTTTTTACCGTAGAGCGAAATATAACGTTAGACCCCCATGAAGACGTTAAAAAAATAAATTTTGAAGACTTGATACCAATGGTAAGTACTCAGCCTTCTAGCGAAAAATCGAACACATCAAAAAATTAAAAAACAGGAAAAATACCCAATAACTTTTAATAATATGGTAAAATTAATTTTAATTTTGACTAACACCGAATAGTGTATTGAATAAGTAAACCAATTTAGTAATGACCCAACGGGACTTAGAGACATGTTTATAGATACTAAAAACTTCATCGCAGATCTTCGGTCAAAATTAAAAATTTTAAAGTTTCTTAAGGAATAGGTAATAGTCGAAGAGGATAGTACCTAAAACTTGCTAAGAAGAAATCATTAATAAAAACTACTTCGATAGCTGTACACACTTGTAAAAAATTAAAGACAGCCCGGAAATCTGTAAGTAGACAGCCTGAATACCGATCGTACATACAACCAATCAACTGAATATGTAACAGTTGGTTATTTATTCGTTAGTTATATAACGAAAATTCAATTGAATTTTTTTTTGTTTTTTTGAAAAATAAAAAGATTTGTTATCTTTTATAGAGAAGAATGTATTCTGACTCGTGTATTTATGTAAAGTACTCAAATTTCATGGTCAAAAACATGTGTAATATAATAATGATCCTCTATGGGTTGGTGGATTTATAAAATAAATAAATTAAAAAGAAATGTGAATAAAGAAGAAAAAAAAAGTTAATTATTTAAAAAAAACATATGATATATAAGTACCTTACAGAATTTTTTTTCACTTTTCTAATTAAAATATTTTAAATTTGAATGTGTTTTCACAGTTTCTAATATATGGAATTCTTTTTCTTCTTCTAATTTATTTTATTTACTACCTGAGGATTGTATCCTTGGCCCTATCCTTTATACAGCTGACATCCCAACCCATCATATTTTTTTTTTACCCTCTTATTCCGGAGTGGGGCTTGCGCATGCCACTTCTGCCAGTAACAAAAATTTATTCATAACAATTTTTCTTATTATCCCTCCTAACACTATCCTCACCACGCATGCCGATGACATATGTCATCAACACACACACATGAGTGTATAATGGATCTTCTATTGTATCACAAACCCTCCAATTTCACATCATCATCCTTGAAGAATGGTGTCAAAACTGCAGGATGAAATAAATTTGGATAAATCTCACTAAATCACAAAATGACTTCCTACCCCACAGTATCCTTTAATATATCACACTTATTCCTGTCGAGCAAATACGTTACCTAAGATTTCATTTATGTTGACAAACGCGTGAGTTGAAATCCTCATACAGGACTGAAAATACAGGAAACTGCTCGTCGATTGTGACTACAGTATTTCACAAACGGTCCAACTAATTACAAAAGACTTATTTATATGACTATAATAAATCCTATCTGGACTTATGGAGTTGAGATTTGGGGCTTCACTTAAGCATCAAAATCCTCTCGTATCCAATCCTTGCAATCCAAAATCCTTAATGCTCCTTACTTTTTCACAAAGGCATCCATCAGGAGCTCAATGCTCCATAGGTTGCTGATTGGGTCAAAACTAGGTAGCAATCCTTCCATAAAAAAGATGCCAATGACTCAACGCCAGTTGTTTCTTACCTTTCATTACTATCCGCTTATTTGATAATCCTCCTAAGCGTCTAAAAAGATAGCCTCGAGGTCTTCCATAGAAATGTTATTGGAGTTTCATCAACATGCCTGAAGCATTCCATTTTATAAGTAACATTAAATTTACTTGTTGTAAATATTTTCATGCAGTTGTAAATATCAATATCTAAATTTAGTTAATACATTTAAAGAGAGCTCACATTGTATTAAATGGTTAATAAACAATTTTCATATAGAAATCTATAATGAATATGTATGAAGCTTTCAGTTATTTTAGGCAGATATCAGTTGGTTTTTCTCATGAAAATTAGTGATATGTTATGGTTATACATAAGTTCTAAATTTACTGGAGGAACATTTACAATCCTCAGTAGGATTACTCTAAACCCAATGTAATCTATTCAATCTATCTCGAAAAAGATCATTTAATCCAACCAATTCGGACCCTAATCCCTCCAATAATCCTTTAGATTGGAATTTGATACTCTATCAGAATGATACATTGCTTTGGTGGTTAATTTCTTATTGACCTTGTATTATTGCTTAAGTCATATATCTCTCCATGTTCAGAGGTAATATTGTTGATTTGTAGAAAATATTTTATGTTCGTGCGTAAATGTATTACATAGATTTTTTCTGTATATAATAATTATAAGACAATAGAATGCATCTATGATTGTTTCCTAACCTTATGGACCTCTCTCGTCCTCAGTTGGGTTTTTGTTTCTAGAGGAATTGGATTTTTACGAGTTTTCGGGACTTGGCCATTTACCTTTTACATTTGATTCAGACTAATTCTCTAACTCTTCTCCGATGTGCTTGGGTATATCGTCTTTCCTTTACATAAGTCACCCTATCTCCCCTTACATAAGTCACCCTATCTTTCAAAGTTTCAAAGGAATCTCATTAATTGAGTTTCCAGTAGCACCCAACCTGTCTCCTTCCTTAAAAAAAAATATCGTGGAGCTCCAGCTTTCCAATTTTTCCCTTGCATCACTGAGCCGATCCTCTGTTTCCCGGCCCTCAGAACCTTCCAGGTTCAAGACCGCTTGTCTTTTTTTTTTTTTTTTTTTAAATGTGAGAATAAAATGAAAAATACGAAAATATACAGTATCTAAAATTCCTGGGTTTCGGCACCAGTTAAACGTTTAAGAACACAAAGACTAAAAAAAGAGAGATAAGGGAGAGAAAAATGATCAACTAGGTTGTTACTCAAAGACTAACTTTTAATGCCTCTAGCTCTATATATACATTTGAATCAGCTGATCTACTTGATCAGCGAATATAAGTTGTACAGCTGACTATAACTTATTTATAGAGATATATCTATTTGATAAATAAAGCTTTATAGGATGGTAAAAAAAAAAATTCTTCTGTTTGATTTTGGCTTTGTAATTTTATACATTCCTGAATTTTCACTTCTTGCTCAGCCTTTGATTGGGGGAATGGTATAAACTCTGAAGAAAGTTTGCATGATTTTTTTGCTATTGTCAATTTTTTGTGCTACTTCAATTCCACAGTGAGTTGGTACCCACTGCAATACGAATATGATGTGAGTCTGATTCATAACAGTTTAGAATATATTACTCAATTACTGCGACATGAAATCAGGGTGTGGTTTCTTTGTCTCTTCGCAGGTAACATCGATTACAACTATCACTGGAAGAAGATATTAAAAAAGAAATCCACATGAAGACAGTTTCCATTAGTAATTAATTAGTTATATTTTCTTACATTTTAGAAAGCCTCATAGAAGGTTTGTCTGGAAAAAACAGATTATTGCCCTTATTTCAGGCTGTTCGACATAAAGCTACTCAATACAGCAATCTCGCATATGATTAATAATTCGTAAACATTTGATTGTTCTAATGCTACTAATTTTTAGATTCTCTTTTTGAGTAAATTAAAAAATCATTGGCGTAATTATCTGGGGAAAATGATTGAATTACCCAATGATTATAATAAGTGTTCTGTATTATTCCGTTCTTCGCTCATTTTCCATTTTCATTTTCATATTTTTTTTTACAGGTATGAGAAAATAGTTGTGACGAAATACTGTCATTTGTACTAGCGTATGTAAAGTATAGCATATTTGACATTGTCAAGATAAAGACATTAAGATAATGAAAAAAAAGATGATTTAATACAAAATGACTTATAAAATTTAATCCTAAATTTTTGTAAGTAAATGAATAATAAAAAAATTATTGGAAGATTATTGATTGACCGTGTGTGAAGATGAAAAGAATATAGTCCAGGTGCGATCAAGAAAAACTCAAATAGTAGAAATATACTAATTTAATGAGCCAACGTTTCGCCCCACGTTGCAGGGCTTCTTCAGGGCTAAAAAAGATACAAACACATAGTTACAAAAG
>NW_027111803.1:36984-44904 GCF_000696795.3 Halyomorpha halys
TTTTAGCCCTGAAGAAGCCCTGCAACGTGGGGCGAAACGTTGGCTCATTAAATTAGTATATTTCTACTATTTGAGTTTTTCTTGACCGCACCCGGACCATATTCCTTTCAAATAAAAAAATTAGTAAATTGGTAAAATTCATTCTATTATGGACATGTAAAAAAAAAAAAAAATATAGTTTTACTTATCTAGTACAAAGGCTCAACAGATTGTTCACAATTGTCCGGTTGTGTAAAGACTATGGGTTTGGCAGGTGTCGATACTTAATTGACAGGAGGTCTTGATTTTTGGAAGAAGTCGCTGCTTCGGAGGCTAATGGTGGACGTGTTGTGACCCATCGTTTTTGCCGGCCCTATTCCTGGCCTCGGCTGTGCTGTGGCAGCTCGTGATAAGAACAAGGCCATATTTCAGTCGGCAAAAAGGCTCCTCTCTGAGGGTGACAGTAATAACCTCCTTCCTAAATAAATCAGGTTGCATTCTTAATAAATTCGTTAATTACACCTTACTGTGTGTACATTTGCGTTATTTTATTCAAAATATATTTTGTTTATACTACATGCTAAGATCCAAGTTACAGCTAATACATGTCGCTGCTCTGATTTTATTATAGTGCATGTAATAAATAAAAGTTTTTAAATAATATCGATCAATAAATAATTTGTCTAAATGTTTATCTTACAAAGATTAGTAAAAATACTTAACATTAGGCATTTAGGGTTTGGACGGGATATGCTATATTTTGTTACTGACACGTAACCAATTGCATTCCATATCCCTTTTTTAGGAAGAGTACGTTTACTTTCTCTTGTAAATGTGTCCTTGCTAAAAGATAGGAAACTGTTACTTTGACGCTTATAATATATTCTTCTATAACTTCCGCATATGACACCTCACAATATCATTGTTTATTATTATATATATAGAGAAGCCCTTGGCCTGTTGTTTGCTCTTTCTCTTTTCTCAGAAATCTCTCTCCATCGACATTCTTTCTATCAACAACTCCATCCAGCGAATTCCTTTATTCTCCCACCTTCTCATATTACACGGAAATATCTTCTTACGTTTGAGTTATCCATTAGTATATAGTAGCTTGTAGATATTAGTTGTACTCTAAAGTACATATATTACTGTATTCTTCTCCCTCCAAATAATGTAAAGTTGATCTTACACCACACTGCGTTTGCATTTTTGTAACTGTAGATTGGGGTTACTTTATCTACTAAGGTTGTCCTAGGTTATAGTGAAATCCATGGAACACGACAAAAACGATATAAACTGCAAAAGTTTTATTGTCAGATGTGCCATAGTTAAAGTGCTGCTTTACTTTACAAGAAAATATGAAGTGAAGGGTCTCTTGTTATAATTTAGTTATTAAGAGTTTTTTTTTATTTACCTGTCCTTAAACCGGATATAAGCTCAGTATTGAATAAGTAATGAAATTATCAATTATTGTATAATTTAACAATTTTTTAAACACTGAAATGTAAATTTTGTTCAGATAAGTGTCCACGGCCGTATAGAAACTGTATGGGATACAGGAAGGGACAAATCCTACGACTATCCTAACACATCAGTGTTATTAAAACGTATGGCATATAAATTTTTGTAGGCAAAATGAATTCCTAAGTCAGGCTTGAATAGTAGTACTATCATTAACAATGAAAAATGCTCCGATTCGGTTAAAAAAGAAACAAACAAACTTCAGTTACACAGAAATTAATAGAGAAAGAACCTCATTCATTAAAAAAGCATTGGAGGAAAAAACGGTTGATAGAAGCACACAATTTGAAGAAAAACATCGAGACTTTATCGAATGGTGAAAGTAGAATTCTGTTTAGAAGTCTCCAGTATTTAAATCAAATCCATAAACTCAACATTCAAATGATGATTGTTATTTAAAAAAATTAATGGTGTATGGTAAAATATAAGATACAATTTTGAGATGGAATCTCTCCTGATGCGCGGACTCTGGAGTAGAAGTCACTGGCAGTACGTGGCGTAGCCTTATTGTGGAGGCCTTGACTCAGCAGTGAGTTGCTACTCTGTTGATAATTAGATAATGGAATGCTGGTCCTTTCTTCTCCCTCAGGCTTCAAGGTTAACTGTAACTTGGAGGTAGGTGCCCCGTTACTGTTAACTCGGTTAATAGTAACCGGGACCACCGCCGTATTCCAGTTATAAATTAATTCCATGAACCACGGAGGTTCTCTTCACTTACCAACTGAGGAAACTTCTCCTCAGTGAGTACGCAAATTTCCGTGGTTCTGATCAACGTGTCTGTTAACCCTTGAAGTGTAGTGCAAAGCTCAACATTTTCAGGACTAATTATGGCGTTTTGGATCTAAATTTCGGTTATGTAGCTCGACTTACAATCAACTATAACACCATAGCCCCTTAGGAAACCCATTAGTATGGGAAGATTTCTTTCCCATGTTGGTGAGAAAGAAATATTTTCTCCTATTAATAAATTATTTACTAATAAAGTCATTCTCTAAAAAACAAAGTTTCCCAAAAAGCAAAACAAAAATAGTTGACGTCGGAGTAGCCCATTTTTGAAACGATTTTGTTGTTTTCCAAGCTATTCTTTTGATAAAACATAAAACCTATTGTTAATTATTATTTATAAAACCTGTTATTAATTATTATTTATTTTTTAACCTTTTGTTGTATTATTATTATTTATGAAGAACTTTCCGACCCGCTATAGATTTAATTATAAAAATTGAAAGTTTTATATAGATTATTGTATTAAGTTAAATTTAAAAATTACGTATACTTTATGTATAATGATTTAATAACATAAATAAATTAATACATTTGTTTCATATATATAATATATGTCTCTCAATATAATATTAAACTTACGGTTTCTTTGGGATTTGTCAGGTTTGGTTAGGAACTCAGTTGTTGGAATCATCTGATTTTAATAAAACTTTGCACCATATTATCTTTGAAGTCTTTTTATGATTTCTCGATTATGTTAGTTACTATCTGGAGGTAGTAAAGTCATCTGCACTACAAATCTTTGCGACTGATTTCGACGAATCTTGGCTAAAGCATTTCTTGTAAGCTTGCTTATGGTTCCTTAGGAATCATGTGATATAGAATAATTATAGTAGGTGAGGTCATTAAATCTATAGGATTATCCTGTTATTTTAACGGGAAATCATAGTGATCTTGTATGTCTTTTTTTAATGCTACCAATTGTATATTTGCATTCGTATTTTAGCTCAATTATGGTTTTCTGCTCAAGCTAGTAGACGGTTATATAAATTTTGGCGTAAATATGCAAACCTGTTGACAACGCTACTATTATGATTGAGATGGTTTGGTGTGCGTTTATCACATGTTAAAATGTTTTTTCTTAAAAGACAAAACTAAATTTTTTGGATTACATAAATTTCAGTTACGTTTTATTCATTTTATTCCAATGCTTTTGGATATACTATATTTCTAGTGATTCCATTTGGCATATAAATAAACAAATCTCTTGGTTTTCCAGCGCGTGAAGACGTATAATTGCACATGAGAAAAACATGGATTTTCTAAATTTATTCCGCATAATTTAAATGACTGGCCTTGTGATTTATTTATAGCTATTGCAAAAGCCAATTTGATTGGAAATTGTAATCGCTTGAACTGGAATGGCAAATCGGTTTAGTTCAAGAGCCGGTAAGAAAAAAGGCAGTTATCTCACCCCAATTTTTTATTACTTCAATAAAAACTATGTATAATTACTAGTCAAAATTGATGAGTTTGCCAAGTATAGGTAGGGGGATTAAAAAATGGCGGCTGTTTCAAAACCTTAAAAAACCATTGATTTTTCATTCGGAGCTCTGTAACTTAATAACTGCTAACAACACTAGAAAATTTAAGAGAACATTATTTAAAGAAGAATAAATTTTCTGAAATATTAGCCCTAAAAGTATTTACGTCCAATAGTTCTCGAGATATAGCTTTTTAAAAAGCTTAAATTTACTTTCGAGCACAAACATGTTTATGAAGCGATTATGGAAATATCAAATGATACTCGAGCAGAACGGGAAAGATATTTCTAATCTCAATGATACAGGCAACTATACCTGCACAAAATAATATTGCATTTCTAATCAAATTATATGTGATGAATGCAGAAAGGCCAATAAAAAGTCATTAGAAGCACTGGACCGAACATTGCTAGATTTGCAGCGGAAAATGGACGACCATTCGGTGGAGAGCTAATTCTAAGAGCAGGATATGTTCAACAGGCACTACCAGTCAGTCCCCGTTCAACACTAGCCCATGACCTAAAGCATCAACTTTGTGGAGCCATGGAAGTAAATTTTCACTTTATACAAATATGAGGATCGAATTGCAAAAAGATCCTTCAGCGGAAGCTTTTGCCAGGCAACTACTAGATATCGGGAAAATTACAACTAAAAACACAACTTGGATTAAATTACCAATGGATAACTTGTAGTATGACTCACTCACAAGAAGAATTAATTCAAAGCGTTTTTGCACACATCAAACCAAATCACAAAAGTCATCAATATTAGCCGCTAAGAATATTGATGTAAATTTCATTAATATGGCTATTCAAGAAATGTTAACAGGAGAAGTCATTTTCTATAAATCCATATATAGTGACTATACGGTAGTAACAACTATAATCATCAACAACTAACATCATCAACTAGATTGGAAGTAAAAAAAGGTTGCAAAAAAACCTCATTGAAGCAACAATACTATTTGGAAAATTCAAAAGGGAATATGTGCTAATTCCGCATATACCGATGATACCAACTATTACAAGAGCCCAAGAGGAGAAAAAAGGCAGTAAACTCACCCCAATTTTTGATTACTTTAATGAAAACTATGTATAATTAATAGACAAAATTGATGAGCCTACCAAGTATATGTAGGGGAAATAAAAAATGGCGGCTGTTTCAAAGAGACAAAAAAAACTAATTTTTCATTCGGAGCTCTATATCTTAAAAAGTAGGAACAACACAAGAAAACCTAAGAGAACGTCATTTAAATAAGAATAAATTTGCTAAAATGTAAGCCCTAATAAAGTTATTTACGTTAAATAGTTTTCAAGATATAGCTTTTTAAAAAGAAACATTTCATAAAAATGTTGTATGGGACGTACTAAAAGATCAGTAGTTAATGAATTAATTTTTAAAAATTCTTATCTCAAAAACCATTTGACGTACAGATGTTTATTAGCACTCAAATTAAAGCTACTTTAATGGACTATAAAGAGGTCTCTGATCTTTACCTTTATAGAAATAGTAGTTTTCATGATTTTTGCTAAAATAAATTGATTTATGAAAAACTTTATTTCAGAAACCATTGGACGTACTAATGCCTGCCACCACTCAGATTAAAGCTATTTAAATTTACTACAAAATAATTTGTTATGTTTATCTTTGTAGGAGTAGTAGTTTTTATGATATTTGACAAAGTAAACTAAAAATGTTAATTTCTAGTTGTTCGTATAAAATGTTGGATTTTTAAAAAATATATCTCTAGATCCATAAGACGCACATATGTCTGCCAATACTCAAGATAAAGGAAATTTATCTTACTATAATGTGGTTTATGGCACTTATCTTCGTAAGGGTAGTAGTTTTTATGATATTCACATATGAATATAAATTTGGCAAATGAAAATTTGTCCGAACAACTATAAATCAATTTATTTTAGAAAATTTCATGTTAACTATTACTCCTACGAAGATAAACATCATAAACTACGTTATAGCTCATATAGCTTTATTTTGAGTGCTAATAGACATCTGTACGTCAAATGGTTTTTGAGATAAGAATTTTTAAAAATTAATTCATTAACTACTGATCTTTTAGTACGTCCCATACAACATTTTTATGAAATGTTTCTTTTTAAAAAGCTATATCTTGAAAACTATTTAACGTAAATAACTCTATTAGGGCTTACATTTTAGCAAATTTATTCTTATTTAAATGACGTTCTCTTAGGTTTTCTTGTGTTGTTCCTACTTTTTAAGATACAGAGCTCCGAATGAAAAATTAGTTTTTTTTGTCTCTTTGAAACAGCCGCCATTTTTTATTTCCCCTACATATACTTGGTAGGCTCATCAATTTTGTCTATTAATTATACATAGTTTTCATTAAAGTAATCAAAAATTGGGGTGAGTTTACTGCCTTTTTTCTCCTCTTGGGCTCTTGTAATAGTTGGTATCATCGGTATATGCGGAATTAGCACATATTCCCTTTTGAATTTTCCAAATAGTATTGTTGCTTCAATGAGGTTTTTTTGCAACCTTTTTTTACTTCCAATCTAGTTGATGATGTTAGTTGTTGATGATTATAGTTGTTGCGGCAATCCAGAGAATTAAGGAATTCGGTAGGATAATTTACTGATTCATTATGATCAATATCACTATATATGGATTTATAGAAAATGACTTCTCCTGTTAACATTTCTTGAATAGCCATATTAATGAAATTTACATCAATATTCTTAGCGGCTAATATTGATGACTTTTGTGATTTGGTTTGATGTGTGCAAAAACGCTTTGAATTAATTCTTCTTGTGAGTGAGTCATACTACAAGTTATCCATTGGTAATTTAATCCAAGTTGTCTTTTCAGTTCTAATTTTCCCGATATCTAGTAGTTGCCTGGCAAAAGCTTCCGCTGAAGGATCTTTTTGCAATTCGACCCTCATATTTGTATAAAGTGAAAATTTACTTCCATGGCTCCACAAAGTTGATGCTTTAGGTCATGGGCTAGTGTTGAACGGGGACTGACTGGTAGTGTCTGTCGAACATATCCTGCTAATAGAATTAGCTCTTCACCGAATGGTCGTCCATTTTCCCGCCGCAAATCTAGCAATGTTCGGTCCAGTGCTTCTAATGACTTTTTATAGGCCATTCTGCATTCATCACATATAATTTTGCATTGTTGTAAGATTACTCATACCTGAAGTTTTTGAAATATTGCAAGTTGGTGTTTCATTGTCTTGAATATTTAGTGGCAATTTAATGCTGAATGCACTGTTTGGCGACCATCCAAAAGAATCGCCACTATCCCAGATGATGTGACAGCCAATGCAATATTATTTTGTGCAGGTATAGTTGTCTGTATCATTGAGATTAGAAATATCTTTCCCGTTCTTCCCGAGTATCATTTCATATTCCCATAATCGCTTCATAAACATGCTTGTGTTCGAAAGTAAATTTTCCAATATTTGATTATACAAATTCATTTGATTGAATGCTGTCAAAGTTTTTTTTCACGCTGTAAATTAGTAATAAGCTAGTCGAATCGGTGATTTCATTCCCAATTGGGACAGTGTTTTACTCCTGATCTCTAAACAATTCAATTAAAATTAGTGTTTCATAATAGTTTGCCTGTGTGAATTCAATGTAGTTGTTTGAATATGTCATTGGAAATCGACGCAAAATGTCCTCCGTCATAAAAACATTATATTTTTCCCAAAATACAGTTGGATTTGATGAACATGTTAATATTATTATAGAAAATAAAATTCGTATTTGTTTTGGACGAGTAGAAATTGCCGCATCAGCAAGTGAACCATCCTATTGTACATCATTTTCCAAACGTTCAATACTTTACAGGCTTCTCTGTATGTTTCACAAAAACGACCAACGACTTTCCTTAAATACTGGAAAGATGTTGGTCCACGAACGTTTAACAAGAACATACGCAAATAGTAGCATTCTTCTTAATTTGGGTGGACAGTATTTAATCTTCCCAAAGCATATGTTAAAAATACTTTCTGCTGAACTTTTTTTCCATGTAGGTGTCGTTGGAATTCTTTTTTTGATGAATTTCAATTAAAATAAGTTGGTACTTCTGAATACAACAACAGTAGTGAGAATACGGGCGAGCTGGGACAGTGATTTGAGGAGCCAATCAGAAGCCAGCATTT
>NW_027111804.1:0-807 GCF_000696795.3 Halyomorpha halys
ACTTATATCAGATTTACTAAATGTATTATAATGTACAGTTGTTAATAGCAATAAATAAATATTTTAAAAAAAATTATATTGCAACTTGGTGATTTTTAAATTAAAAACTAAAATCGTCGAAATTATTATTTTTTACATCTCTTGATGTGGAATTGGTAAGCTCAGTGGTAAGGTACTGTGCTTTTAAGTCCAAGGATCCTGGTTCGAATCCGGCTGTGACAGATAGTTATTTATTGTTTCATTGGAACTGTCAGCCCTTTGGGTTGGGAGTCCTCCAGGGTTCACCCAGCCTCATCAAGTGGACAAACTTAATTGGCTAAAAATCTGGGGGTCCAGTGTAATTTTGACCCCCCACCTCCTTGTACAATCGGTGATCAAAGTACTGCACCTCTGACCCTTCATGGGTTTTAGGGGTACAGTTTTGTTTCTATCTCATTATAGTCAAAATTTAATGAAGTAAAAATTTACATTTAGTGGTATTATACAAATTATAACGTATATTTCACTGTGAAAATTTTCTGATTGGAACGCCTGAAAACATTATCATAGAATGATATTTTAAAACTCAAATGGTAGAACTACAATGAATTTCTGCCCCAATGCGAAATACTGCTTCAAATGTGCTTGTGTAGGAGTCATTCCACATCTTAATAATTTGATGAAACTTGGTACTATTACAATTGATTATAATATTTAGAATTATTTTTATTAATGGAAGATTATTGATTGACCGTGTGTAAAGATGAAAGGAATATGGTCCGGGTGCTGTCAAAAAAACTCAAATAGTTGAATTATACTATTTTATTG
>NW_027111804.1:4905-5604 GCF_000696795.3 Halyomorpha halys
ATATATACAATGTAAAATTACTTTATTTAATATGCTATCATTAAATGGCTCTTGATGTTTGCCCTTTCGACTTCTGCCTCAGGGTTGCCTGCATTGGAGCAACTCCAGCTACTTTGTTGGATACACAGAATGGGCCTGCCATCATGCAGGGCTACCATCAGCTGCACTCACTTAAATGACCTTAGACGTTGACTGGAGCTTGAATTCTACTCTTTATTGGACCACGAGGCGCCAGATGTTACAGTTTCCGTGAAGAATAATATAAAAAGATTTTTTTTTTTAAAATAAATTACATTTTCAATGAGGCTCATAATGTAAATTATTTTAAGATTCAGATTATCAGAGAAGAATTAACCTTAAGGAGTTGTAGGACAATTTCAGCGAATCAACTCTCTTAATTTTCAGAACATTACTAAAAAATATATAGGTATTTTTTATGCTATTAACCGTGTTTATGCCCATCGCTAAATTATCTAATATTTTTGACTGATTAAAATTGAACTTGTTTCTATAACCCACTAACTAAAATAATTAATTAATTAAAAAAGTACGAATGAAAATCATTGCAAGATCATTCGAAAATTCTAATTTTCGATTAAAATTCTAAAGACCTGAAACTCAGGTCGAAACGTCGGCATAAAATAAATAAATATGGTTTTGTTTATTTATGTTGTTCTTTGCTGACCGCACCCCCCGACA
>NW_027111805.1:0-25985 GCF_000696795.3 Halyomorpha halys
CAGTCTTTGAGAGCACTTCAAGCGTTTCATTCCGCACTCCTCTTTCTTATTATTTTTAGTTTCTTACTTCAGTAAAAGATAACTTATATATATATATTTTTTAAATGATAAAAATGGACATTTCGTATGAAATGAAGTAATAATTTCACATAAATTAATATTGTATATAAAACTTCAAATGGATTAACTGAAAAATAATAATTTCGTGCATAATTAAGTTGCTGCAGTTAATACGTGGTTGTATTCAGTATTTATACTCTAGAAGTGGATTACTTTGCTACATAAGTAATACTGTTCTACCAAAGTTAATCGTTTCGTATTAGAGAGTGTGGCACATTAGTAATACTGAAGGGGCAGGGAGAGAAAGAGAAATATATATTACAATAATTGAAGCCAAGTTTAGTTTTTTTGTTTGTTTTTTAAAATTATCTTTTTGAAATTTACAACTGCTCATTTATATACATACATCCAGTAAATTTGATTTTAGTTTATAATGGCGAAAAACTACCTATTGGTAGCACTCTAATGATGTTTTTACATATGCCGGTCTCGTGACCATCTTCTTTCCAGGCACCTCGGAGGATTCTCAGGAATGGAACAGGAAGTAAGATTAAAAACTAGTTTGGGTGGTTAGGAAGCTTATAATGGAAGGAATGGTATCTGGTTCGGGCTAGATCGGTAACACATGGAACATGTGGTATGAGCATGGAACAAGGTCTTTATGTATGATTTTATTTGTGGCAAAGTAAGGAGCATTGAGGATTTACAAAGGATTTTGGATTGTAAGGATTGGATACGAGAGGAATTTGAAGGTTTAGTGGAGTCCCAAAGCTCAACTCTGTTTGTCCAGATTTGCCTTATTACAGTCATGTAGATCAGTCTCAGATCGGAAATTTAGACCGTTTGTCTAGTAAGTGCTGTAATAGTCGGAATCTACGTGCAGCTTCCTGTCTTTTCAGTCTTGTATGAGGATTCCAGGTTAGCTGTTTGTCCTATTGCAGTCCAAGGTAGCGGATCTACTTGACAGGGGTAAGAGCAACATTGTTAAAGGACGGTAGGTACGGCAGACGGTAGGTTTACGCCCAAGGGTAAAGGTTTATTGATAGGATTTGGGGCAAAGTACATTTAAAACTAATCGTACATTTTTTGGTATTTTTCTCTCTCCAGTCTCCAGTTCTCTGTTAAACGAAATGTATCAACATTTATTACTACATTGTTTTGTTTTTTTAAGTATAAAGATAATTGTTATAAGTACAACTTGAGGTTGTTCTAATTCTCCCTGAGAGTGAGAAGTAAATATCAGTTTTAATTATTTATCTCTTTCTTAGTCGATATTTTGCAAATTGTCGCTCTAGAGATAACTTTGCGCCAGGTTGTCTCAAAACATTCTTTATTATTTCTTTAAATGTCCAACGTTTAGGCCAAAACTGGCCATCCTTAAGGACTAAATTTAAATATAAATTTACACCTCATATCCAACAATTTAAAAACTTTTTGCTGGCTATTCTGGCTAGGTAATTAATAACAGTCAAATCATCCTATTTGATCATTATTTCATTCATTTTTAAAACTGTTAATTACACTTTCTTATTGAGTGTTGATAAGAAAGTGATAGTAGTGTTAAGTTGATCTGTAATTAATAGTTTTAAAAATTGATGAAATTGTGACAGAATAGGGTGATTTTGACTGATATTGGGAATAGCCTACAAAAAGTTTTTAAATTGTTGGAAGTGAAGTGTAAATTTATTTTTAAGATCGTCCTTAAGCATGGCCGAACTGGAAATAATAATAGTGTTTTGTGTTAGCGTTAAGAAATAATAAAGAATGTTTTGAAACTTAACTTGGATACTTATCAACTTATTTAAACAATAAAAAACAGTCTCAAGAAAGTTAGAAATATTATATATAAAATAATTTTGTACGTTATATGAAGGTTTCCGTCAAGGAGAGGTGAATATAAAAATATCACACGAATGAAATTTTTGAAGTTAATTTTCAGTGATTTTATTATTTTTTTTAAAGGTATAAATATTTTTTGGGGAAAAAAATCAATAGTTGCGTAAGCAACAGTGTCCTCATCCGGAATGGAGGAGTGTTCCACAGTAGAGGGGTTTGAATGCATTAAATGAATACTTTATTGCCAACACTATAATAAAATTGTCCGCTAAAAGGGGAACCGCTATAGGGGGTGTTTGTTAAGAGATGCGTCACGGTATATTCTTTTATCTACAATTTTCTAGGATTGTGTAATGATAAAACTATATGCTTACTTTCTCTGCACGCATTGGCGTTATCAAGATAACATTTGCTTCTAAAAATCCTCTCTGTCCAACAGCCTTTGATCAGTCTTTTTCCACAAACCGGTGCAAACACATTCGTCGGGCACCTGCGGTATTTACATCTGCGCGTCGCTGAGCATCCGACTGCATCTTAAAAAAAAAAACGATAAAGTGGATTAGTTTGCTGTTTATTATGAAAATGACATACTAAATAGAATACAAATGTTATTTTAGGTGTGTTAACGCCATGTATAATAATTAATGTAAATATTTCGGAATTATTCGTAGTGTTAATTTAATTACATTTCTTTTGTTTGTATTGTTTCCATTAGAATTTGCTTATTTGAAAAGAAAGATATGTATTTATATTTGTGTTATAATTAAGTGTAAAATAATTAGTTACTAGGGGTTGTTAAACCGTTGCTAAGGCGTCGCCTAGCAACGGGCCGACCATCTTCATTTAAAATCAGTAGTTGCTAATTAGTGGTCAGCCCTGTCATAGTTTGTTTATTTTGAATGTTTTAGTCGACATTAAATTCCGGAACCAGGCCTTTTCGCCGTTTTGTACTTTGACTTGATAAGGCAGTGGCTTCTAATTAGTCTTATGGCGTAGTTTATTACCAGTCCTGTTTGCGTACGTTGTAAGTAGTTCGTCAGATATTGTCACCAGATCCTGTCTGCGCGAATTTTTATTAGACAACCGGTATAGACGTGGGCCCACCAACGTTTGAACAATTGGATTTGGAAACATTTCTGACTTTTCGAAACGGTCAGTATATTCTTCAGGACCCATCTCGTCTCTGATCCATCGGAGTCGAGCAGTAATATTTATTAATTTTGTTTATTATGTTATTTCACTTTATCTTATCTTTAAAGAATCTTTTATTTCAATTTATGTCCTACAACGGCAAAGCTGTTTCCCATTTAAAAAAAAAAGATATAAATGTATTTTCTACCAACAATAAACATTAGTTTAAAAAACTAGGTCTTTGGGAAACGCGACTGTAAATGAAATGGTTATTTTTTCTAAAGTAATTGAGGTGTAGTGAATTTAAGGTGGTAAAAATAAAAATTAATACATTTATTGATAGGATTAACTATAATTAAATCAAAACATTACATGGGGGGATTCTGGCAAGATCCATTCTAACCAATAAAAATGTATATTATTATATAAAAAGACGATAGGCCGGGTGTGTAATAACATACTCAAATAGTAATGAAGCTATTTAAAATGACCCAACGTTTCGCCCAACTTTGCAGGACGTCATTAGCGCTAAAAAAGATACAAATAACTAAAATAATGTAAGCGAATGATAACATGAAATAAAAGTGAACGGGAAGAGGAGACTTTAAGATAGTTTAATCGAGCAATATTTAAAAAGCGCCTGATATTAAAAAACAGCGTGAAACCCTCCACTACCGCTATCCGTAGTAGCCTTGTTGAACGCGAGGGTGGTGGACACAAATAAAATATTTTACTGTTTTATTAGTTATAGTTAAAAAACATAAAACGCTCTTACTGTAGTGAGAACTAACAACACAGGAACACAGAACAACCTAGCTACCTTCCAGTTATATTGTTGGTCATCTGCCTCGTGGAACCTGAATCTAAGACTCATTTAGTTGATGATTTACTGCGGTTTTTTGTAAGACGAAGTAGCTGCTGACGATTTCACTTTATTTTTACGAAAGAAGCAGTCCTTCTCTTGGTGGTTTGTTTTTTATATATACCAGAGAGCTTTATCTTGGTTGGACAGTCTTTACTCACATGTCCTTTTTTATAGCAAGAAAAACATTTGCTCTTGTGAGTAGCTCTTCTATTTCTTTATACATATGTTCTAAATGCAACTTAAATGTCTGTGCTTTTCCAAGCACTTATAAAACATTTATACTACACTGGAAGTGTTATCATTATTTTTGAAATAATCAAATCAGCTGTTATGTCATTACCCAATGATTTTAATTTGAATGCTAAATTTTCGATAGAGTTTATGTGGCTGGCCAACTCTATCACTGTCTTAAATTAAAAATCTCAAACTTTTGCTGAGAAACATCTCTCTCATATTTTAGAATACATTTGACCTGCAGTAGTACAAGTCTAAATATGAATTAATGCTTTCTGATTCACTGTTGTTATTATTAACTTTTGGGCTTTAGCATCATTTTGTGAGTAAACTTTACAGTATTTACTTTTCTGGTCTCTAGGAAGCTCAAAATCTTTAGAAATAACTTGAAACAACCCAATTGCTTTAAAGAAGATGTTAGCCTTGAAGTTCCACGTTTGGAAGTTCTCAGGCCCTTTCAGTGGGTCAATATGATGTATTTCATTAAAGTTGTTAAGATCCATTTTATATTACTGGTTGCACTTTTAACAAACTTTAATATTTTTACTTCATGAAGTTTTTGAACCCAAACAAACACTACCGAACTGTTTTTACTGTCTCACAACAAATTTTAATTTCGCGAACTGCCAGGGTCCATAACCTGTTGAACGCGAGGGTGGTGGACACAAATAAAATGTTTTTATTGTTCTTACTGTTTTATTAGTTGTGGTTAAATAACATAAAACGCTCTTACTGCAGTGAGAACTAACAACAAATCTTACTTATCTGACTTCTGAAACAGAAAATTATAGCGAGTTGGTTGGTTGATATACGACATGTAACAATCTCACAAGAGAAAATCATAACAAAAAAACGGCAATCCTTCCCCTCCGGACCTGCCCCACTAAGATCTCCAGGGAGCGACGGTCCTATATCACTCTTAAAATATTTGATAATTAAAACGGGAAGGGGAGATTTTAACATAGTTTAATCGAGCAATATTAAACAAGCGCCTGAAATTGAAAAATGGCGTGAAAGTATCATTTAAAGTATGTGAAAATTTATATAAAAAATGAAACAAAGACAATGAAAATAACATGTACAACGAGAAGAAAAAATAAAGAAAAATTACAAATAAAGGTATTTGACAATTGAGGAAAACGTAAATAATAACAAATAAAAAAGAAAAAGAAAATTGTATCTACTTTTTTATTTTTTATTATATTCTGCTTTCATTAATTGGAAGATGGTCCGGGTGTGATCAAAAGAACTCAAATAGTAATAAAACTATTTAATATCATCCAACGTTTCGTCTCACTTTGCTGGGATTCTTTGGGGCTAAAAAAAATATAACAACTAAAATAATGTAAGATTTTTGTTTTGACTGCCGTCAAAATAGCCCTGAAGAAGCCCTGCAACGTGGGGCGAAACGTTGGCTCATTAAAATAGTATATTTCTACTATTTGAGTTTTTTGACCGCACCCGGACCATATTCCTTTCATCATTCATTAAAATAATGTAAGTAAGAGAATAGATAACATGAAATAAAAAAAATATAACAACTAAAATAATGTCAGTAAGAGAATAGATAACATGAAATAAAAAAAATATAACAACTAAAATAATGTCAGTAAGAGAATAGATAACATGAAATAAAACTAAGTCATGACTAAATACGATTTAAAATATGTGAAAATTTATTTCACATTGAACAAAGTAATTTAAATAAAATAAAATTAATATGTACATTGAAAAGTATAAATAAACAAGAATTAAAAAAGGTATTTGAAAATTGAGAGGTGGATTTAAAAATGTGGATTATGAAGAATTATAAAAAGTATAAAATTATTTTTTTTTTTTTATTTGTTACTATTTCTGTTTTTATTAATTATATCTTTTTTAGTCCTGATGTAGCACAGCAAAGTGAGACGAAACGTTGGATGATATTAAATAGTTTTATTACTATTTGAGTTCTTTTGACAGTAACCGGATCATCTTCCTATTATATATTGCATGCCAGTATATTATTATAAAATTATTAATAATAAAATAATATGGTCTAGCGTGATTCTGACCAAATATCTCCTTGCACAACTGTTTGTCAAGTAACAGTACTTCTTTACAATGTATTACCCTGACCCTTCCTGGGTATGGGTGGTTCAGATTTAAATTTTTTCTTATTAAAATTACTTCATAATTATTTAAAACCATGAAAAAAACATTACAAAATAAAAATCAGGAGTGGTGCTCCAGAGAGAGTAAAAATTATTTTCGATATTTACCAAAGTGGTTCAAAGTATTTTTAATGTGTGAGAAAGTTACAATCGTAAATTAATATTAATAGCTAACAAATAATATTACATTTTACAGTTAACAAATTACAAAAAAACTGTATCGTTTAAAATGTTCTAATGTTTTCATGGATCATTGATTTTGTAATCAATGTAATTGATTTGCAATACTTACAAATAATGAATATGAAGATAAAGCAGTACTTCATCTCTTTACAAAGTATTCTCCGCGTTTGGTAAATTTTAATTTTGCACTTGAAAAATGTTATGTAATGTTACATTGTTGATCTAATAGAATGAAAACATAATATTTTACGGGCGGCTTTAACTGCTCTTAACTCAGGTTTTAGAAATTATCTACTATCAAGTTATCCTTGGGAAGGTGATTCGAAAGCCTGTAAAGAATTTCTATGTAATTGTTGACAATATATAAATATATATGATGATTCTAAACTCTCATTTACACGTGAAAGATATCTGTCGTGCAAATTATGTCAAGCCATCATATATTTTCATTTAATAAAAGAACGACCTGGTTTATTAATTTAGATTATTATTTGTATCTATTTATTTTATATATATATACTTTTATTATTCCTGGTTATTATTCATAATTGTTCAATATTTATATCGTCAGGGATAGTCAATAGTTAAGGGTATCTTTTGAACGAGACTTCCCTCCTCCACCATCTTCCTCCATAATCAATTGTTAAAAAAAAAAAACTAACTGTTTTATTAACTGCGTAAGGCCCGTTAATAAAACTGTAGATGTAGCTAAATAGAATGATGGAGAACCTTACACTGTAAGTCCGACAAACATGTGCATTCATATTAACCTCAAAGTTAACCTGGGCTTCGAAAGCGTATTCAACCCCCTCTATTTTGCTTCTTTTTTTCTTAGGAGAGTAGGGTATGCCACTCCCCTCTTCCTGTTATTACCTATGTTAACAGTTTTTATTTTATTTAATAATCAGTTTTTATCATTTATTCATCATAATGAACTAATAGTAAGATATGGTTCATTATGTGTGTGTATATATACTTACACTGTTGTTACATTAACAGTATTAACTGGCATTGAGGTCTCATATGCAAACTTAACAAACTAAACACTCCGAAATACAAACAAGATATTCTGAGGTCATTCCTCAACGTTCAAACATTTTTTATTAGAATAAATAAGACAAATTCTACCCAGGGACAAATCCATGCCGGTATTCCACAAGGTTCAGTCTATCCTCCAATTCTGTTCAGCTATATTCGCTGAGGATACGGTAGATTTCTCTAAACACATTGACATGATAATAGCTAGAAATACTTTGTAGAGTCATCTTAATCATTTATGACAATACTTTACTAAATAGGCGATTAGTTTCAACACTGAAAAAAGTGCTTCAAAAGTTTTTACTCTCAGACACCCACCAGAGCCACCGGAACTAATCCTCAAAAAGTAAAATAGTGCAATGGAATCCTGCCAGTGAAACAGTAAGATACCTGGGAATTCACTTCGATCGCCGCCTTACCTGGAACCACCGTATTAACATCAAACTAACTTAAACCTACGCAAAGTTAGAAATGCTGTATCCTATCCTAAATATAAAATTGACGATATAAATATAGAACAATTGTGAGTAATAACCATGAATAATAAAAACATATATATTGTCGGGTACGGGTCTTCGGTGGTTCTAATTCCGACTAGGGATTCCCCGTAGACGTATTACATTGAAATTTATTCATCTATTCATGTATTTATATTATGAATTTATATTATGTATTTATATTATATATTTATATTTTATGTATTTGTAGTATGCATCTCTATCGGTTCCTAATGGGAACCGACTGAAAAAGTATGCTCTATATTTAATTCAAATACTAGATCCATAGACCCCCCTCGCCATGGTATACTAGATATGAATATCTATAATTAATCATTGGAGTTCCAATGATTAATTATAGATATTCATATAAGTTCCAATGATTACTTTTCCAACGGTATCGTGTTCACCAATTTACTATGCTATTATATATGAGGAGGCATGGAAGGATTATTAATTATAAAGTAAAGTCTTTGTTACATATTTTATATTTACAATCATATATACATTACCAAGAATAATATCATGAGAGAGCATGATAGAGCTGTTTCCTTATACTTTAATTGCTATATTATGAATTGAGAAGTACTAGTTGGGATCTTTGATATTTATACTGACTCTAAGTTATTGATTCCATTATTGCTATTCAAATTACAACAGAAAAGGTCTTACTTGTTTTAATGCGCTTGTCAAGCTTGACTGTAGTAACTGAGCGGTCTTGGGCCCCGCGTCATTCCGTCCCTTGCCGACGGCCGCTGCTGAGTTCCTGCGATGGGTGACTTCCTCCTCTGGCCTCCAATGGGTCAGGCGCTCTCTCTTCCTCCAAACTCTCCTCTTCCAGGACTGTCCTTTTCCCAGACTCTCTTCCACTGTCTCTCCAGTCTTCAAGTGTTCCTCGACCGTTTTCCTGTGTCCCCTGACCGTTCCTTCTGCTCCTTTTTGCTTATTCTCTCCCTATGACTCCTCCCCCTTTTGATTTCTGCTCTTCTGATTGGCTCTTCTATGTTCAGAGGGGGTGAGAAGGTCCAATGACCTTTGGCGAAAGTCGGTCTATTTCCCCCCTTTCATGTTTAAGCCGGCTTTCTTCTTAAACAGAGCTCGCTGTATCTTCCCCGAGGTTTTTAAAGTGACCACGTGTGAGATAAGGGCTGTTTATTTGTTTACCTCAGCCTACGCGGTCAACCTTTGACAGGGGGTGCTTGCGGGCCCCTGGTATTTACATATATCTATGTGTATCTTACATATATCAATGACATTTATAGATATAATAAAATAAATAACTGACTTCTGATGGAGGAAAAAAAATGTAATTTGAGAAAAAGACGAAGAGAAAATTAAATAAAATATAAGTACTGACAATAATAGAAATAGATGAATATAGAATTAACAACAAGATATCTTGCAGTAGCCTGGGCTTCAGTCTTCGAGATGAGTATATTTATTCTAATAGAAAATGTTTGAACGTTGAGGAATGAGCTCAGAATATCTTGTTTGTATTTCGGAGTCTTTAGTTTCTTTAGTTTGCATATGAGACCTCAATGACAGATGTTAATATAACAACAGTGTAAGTATATATACACACTCATAATGAAACTGATCTTAATATTAGTTCATTATGATGAATAAATGATAAAAACTGATTATTAAACAAAATAAAAACTGTTAACATAGGTAATAACGTGAAGAGGGGAGCGGTATACCCTACGTAACTATACTTATGATGAGAAGGCAAATTTTTACCTTAGATAAATGGACTCCACTCCGACAATTATTCTAACTGCAAATTGCTTTCTCGAAACGAAATATTGAGAAGGTCGTGACTTTGGATAAAAATAATCAAGATGAGGGACTCCCATTGCTTGGGTTTTCCTAATGATATTCCACATATGAGCTATAATTTGTCTTTCAATTACTACAGACAGACGTGCGGGTGAAGACAATGCGACCTCCGATATCAGTTTTAGTTTATATTATATTTTAAATGTTAATTTGCTTAATTGATCAAATTGTTTTAGTGGATCACTGGAGAGGAGAGGTATGAAGGAGTAAAACAGGAGGAATAATGTATTGGACGAATTGGTAAATTGTAGGCTTTGTACGAGGAGGAATACAAATATATGTGTATAAGAAAAAAACTTGGTTTTGTTAAGAAAAAAATGTATTTGAAGTGTATTTAGATTATTTTATTTATAATTATTGTTTGAAAAATAGAAAATGTTAATGTATTGTAGTATATATATGTACAATTATGGATTAATGGGTACGCTCTGTTATAGCAACCCAATGTATTTAGGCAGCATGGCCAAATAAAGCATTTCTCTCTAGATGAATTAAATAAAAAAACCTTTAAAGTTACTTCTACACGTTCGCCAAACAACGGAAATTTCGCGCATGTGCAAGCGTATGGATGTGTGTATTTGGATTGGCTGGTATGCCTGTTGAGTTTTTGGCCACAAATCGAACGCCGCTTATACTACAGCCACACGTTTGCTTTTGTTTGCATTGTTTTAGAACTGTCAAAAGATGAATATTTGCCCTCTCCGTGTTTTAATTAATCAAAAAATATCTCCAACCTTTCGATTCAATAATTAATTCTTGTTTAAGGTTGTATATTTTAAAATTCTATCGATTGGGTTTCAATACATTGTTTCAAATCTCGTTTTACAACCTACTTTACTGATATTTACGTTTAATTTCATTTCGCTTATCTTTAATGTGTTCATTTTTATAATGCAAATCGAATGTAATGGTTGACCAAAGTCATAAGAACACCACAAGCTTATGGATATCCACGTTTGTTGCTTTCTTTGTTTACCTAGCATTCGTACGTCTTGTATTTGTGGTAAGTAGCAATCACGTAGATCTTGCATAATATATACTCCTCTGTTTCTCACCAGCCCTTTCAATGCCACCAGTGTGGCACACTGTTGCGGTCAAGCGGGTTCATATACCATTGCTATCCAAGCGAGAGTACATCATTATCCGGCAATGTCTGGAACCGAACTAGGACGGATAAGCGAGGTTCAGTTATACCTTGAAGTCATAAATACTTTCCACAAATATGTTTTTCTGTCATATTCTTGTACAGTTAAAATAATTTGATTGTTATTTAATTTTATTTCAGAGTACAATTAGATTTCATCTAAATCTTAAGCGCGTCTTCTAGTCTGATAAGAATCGTAACGTTTTCCTTGTAAGGATGAAGATTGTTTTTAAAATGTATTCTATTTCTTCAAGGCTATTTGATACTCGAATATAACGGGTTCGAAGAGCTGTTATAACGCAGTGTTGATCCTTTAGCAGAAGATGGGCAGTATCTTCGTTTTCCTTATATTCACTGGTAAGAATAATCTTAAAACAATATTAAACATATAACGCTATTTATGGATGTATATATTAGTATATTTTGATTGACGATTTCAATTCATGTTAAGAAAGAGTTAAAAAAAGAAATTGACATTCCTGTTAAAAAAAGTTTTAAATATCAGGATGAAATATCTAATCAGTAAACGTAGGATTTTTACTGATAAAAATGTGAAAATATCTACGTAAATATGTTTATATATACAAGTAATAAATTATAAACGTTTCACAAGAAAATACCATTATTCAAATATATTTACATGTAATATTATCTATTGCACAGTAAGACTTTAGCACTTGAACTTTTTCGAAAGCTCCAAAATTTGAGTGAAATTGTATTTCGGTTTATTATTATGCTTTGTAATCCAACCAAAAAAAAATAATAATAATAAAAACACACAAAATAAAATTTTTTGAAAAAAATAAAATAAAATTAAAAAAAAAATATGAAATGAATTTTTTGAAAATATGAAATGAATTTTTTGAAAAAATAAAATAAATTTTTTTGAAAAAAAGAAATACATTTTTTTGAAAAAATAGGATACAATTTTTTGAAAAATGAAATAGATTTTTGAAAAAATGAAATGGTTTTTTGAAAAAAATAAAATAAATTTTTTTGAAAAAATAAAATATTTTGTTTCTATTTGGAGGCCAATTAGAGATAAGCTCGTCACGGACATTAATAGAGATCAAGGAAAAATATATTGATTGACACCATCTCTTGAACAAGTGAACTGATTTCGGTAATTAATTTTTTGTTTTATTTGATTTGGCATACTGATACCTGTGTTCAAATTCGTGAACCCTGAGAGAAATATCAAAAAAAGTTGACAACGTAGTAGTTAAGGTTGACTGTGATTAAAATTTTTAATTTGATATGTTGAATTGAGAAAATAGGGTAACTGTGGACTGAAATTAATGACCTGGAATGAATAACCTGCATAATTTTTTTTAAAATTGATATGGTTCTAAAATTGTATTAAGATTGTCCTTGAGGATAGCCGAAACGTCGGACTTATAAAGAAATATAAATTGTTTTGAGACTAAAATTGAATAAAATTTATTTAATTTAAGCAAATGGACATTTTTGTTAGTTACAAAACAAAAAAATATGGTTTTAAAAACATATTCTCATTTGCGAAACGAAGGAATAACATCCAAATAATGGGTTATCAATATATCAATAATAAGGTAGAAATTACTAATTTACCCTTATGCGATTGTATCATATTACTTTCCATATGGTAAAAAATTTTAAATAATTTAATTTCATGCAAATATACTATTTGTATCAACATAACCAAAAGCGTTTAAAATACCTACTCTTTTAATTTGCACTAGGTGTGTTTAAACAAATCACATTTGTTATTATTTTAGGTTCAGCAGTGGTTAGTATTACAGCTACCCATCACCGGCCTCCAATCCCCTGTATCTTTTACAGCTGTACGACGGACTATGATCCTGTGTGTGGAAAGCAATTAGTGGACGGTTGTTGGGAATATAGAATATTTACAAACCATTGTCACATGCTAAGTGCAAATAGTTGTGGAAAAGGTGAGAATTATACCTAGTGTAGAAACAATTTTATATTTTATTTTAATTTTGTATCAATCGTGTTTTATCGTTGATAAGGTACAACTCTGCTAATATTAAAACAAATATTAGATTAATTAGTAATATTATTATTACATAGACAGTAGATAATATTACTTTTTAGTAATTTAAACTATATAGAAAATGTTAATTTTTCTCTTTTTGTTCCAGCAAATTATGAACCTTGTGTTAAAAATAAGTGTGAAAAACCTACAAAGTCAGGTCCGAAGTGATTATTGTGTATCAATTTATGAATGAAGTTGTTTTTAATGTTTTATTGAAATAAATACATTTTTTTTTTTTTTTTTCATATTTTCCTTACTCTAATTTTTTGAAGTGAAACTTTCTACCAACGGTCTACAACTAAAGGCAAATTATTATATAGAAGTAAATTGATTTCGTGACGTTTTTGGGTAAAGTGTGACGCGTTTTGTATTTAGATTAAAATATCTCGAAAAACAAAAAACCGTAGCTGCATACAGTGAGAGACAGGGAAATGTTCAGCATTTCATCCTCTTTGTTTAAGCTATTATTCAAAATTATATCCTGATGCTAAACCGAAATAGAGGGGCAAAAATTGGATAAAATGTGGGACTGTTTGTAGCTGAGCGAGTTGGAGAGCATTGACTGCAGCGGCGCCGGTTCGAGTCCCGCCTTGGGGGTCAACTTATATTTCTGTGGCGGTCCCACAAAATGAATATTTTAGCTCCCA
Organism: Halyomorpha halys; assembly: GCF_000696795.3. NCBI lineage: Eukaryota > Metazoa > Arthropoda > Insecta > Hemiptera > Pentatomidae > Halyomorpha > Halyomorpha halys. Next base: position 13,666 of record NW_027111805.1, read on the forward strand.
ACATGTTTAGAATGGGGTGGTTCCCTGTAGCTCCCCCCTCCCCCTAACAAGAACTAGAAATCAATTTATTTTTATCAAATATCATGAAAACTACTATTCTCACGAAGATAAACGCTATAAACTATTTAATAGCACATTAAATAAGCTTTAATTTGTGTGCTAATAGGCATCTATACTTCTCATGGTTTCTGAGATATATATTTACTACAATAAATTCACCAATTACATTTTCAGTACATTTTTTTTAAATGTTGCTTTAAAAAAAACTGTAACTCGGTAACTGATGAACGTAAATAGCTCTTTATGGCTCATATTTTATTAATTTATTATTTTTTCTTGGAACCATTTGATAACTCGTAATTCTAAGATTTCAAGATAGCAGTCGCATATCTCAAGATTAATATAGCTTTGGGAAATGATATAATGCATTGAGAACTCCTAAAAAATAAAATTAAAGTCGTGTGTGGAAAAATACCTTGAGTTGGTTTTTACCCTAACTGCTTCAATTGAATCTCGAATAACAGGACATTAATTATGAATTCTTTTTTCGTATCGAGTTCTCACCAAATATGGTCACTAAAATCCAGCAACGATTCATTTAAATTTTGTTTTGTTATTTCTGAATGATATATTACTGGCATATTAAAACCTTTTAATTTTTAATTGGTGATAGATAGTCGGTAGCCCTTAGAATATCGATTTGTACAAGAGCCGGAGTAAAAAAAAGCAGCTATTTCACCCCAATTTTCGATTACTATAATGAAAACTATGTTTAATTACTAGTCAAAATTGATGAGTCTGCCAAGTATATGTAGGTGGTTTGAAAAATAGCGGCTTAGACGTTATAAAAAACAAATTAATTTTCATTCATCATTAAAATTACTAGCTATACTAGAAGACCTAAGAAGACATTTAAAGTAGATTGAATTTACTAAAACATGACCCGTAATAGGGGAATTTGAATTCAGTAGTTCCCGAGATGTAGCGTTTTAAAAAGCAACATTTCTTTAAAAATGGACTGAAAAATTAGTAGTTAGTGAATTTACTTTGAGAAATCTTTATCTCAAAAACCATTCGGTGGAAATGTCTATTAGCATTCAAATTAAAGCTAGTTAAATTTACTTTAAAGTAATAAGGACATGCATCTTCGTAAGAGTAGTAGTTTTCATGATATTCATCAAAATGTTGTTAGTTGTTCAGGCAAAACTTTTTGATTTATGAAAAAATATATCTCAGGAAAAATAAAACGTACAGATGTCTGCTAGCACTTAAAATAATGTTAGTTAAATGTACTATAAATTAGTTTATAACAGTTATCTTCATAGGAGTAGTAGTTTTTATAATATTTGACAAAGTAAATTCATAAAATGTTGATTTCTAGTTGTTTGGACAAACTTTTCGTATTTACTAAACCAAATATCTCAGGAAATGTTAGACGTACAGATGTTCACCAGCACTCAAAATAAAGATGATTTAACTTACTATGAAGTAGGTTATGACACTTATCTTCGTAGGGGTAGTAGTTTTTTTTTTTATATTGGCATATGAAAATGAATTTTGCTCATGAAATATTGTTCGTGTACCATAAATCAATTTATTTTAGCAAATGTCTTGTAAAATACTACTCCTGCTAATATAAGTATCATGTATTACTTTATATTATATTAAACTAGATTTGATTTGAATGCTAATAGATATTTGTACGTCCAATCGTTTTTGAGACATAAATTTCTCAAACAAAATTCACAAACTACTGATTTTTTATGACATGTTGCTTTTTAAAAAGCTAAATCTTGGGAACTAATGAACATGAATAGTTCTATTACGGGTCAAGTTTTAGCAAATTTACTTAATATTTTACTTTAAATGATGTCCCATTAGTTTTTCTAGGGTTGGTTGTAGTTTTAAAGATATAAAGCTCCGAATGAAATTTTTTTTTTTCTTTGCTTTACTTCACTGCACTATAATAATTTAAAACTTTTTCAAATCTAATCAAGTGTTAATATAAAGAAAAGAATTCATAAAAAGGGTGTTCCGAAAAATAATAATAACTTTTTTACTAAGCATCTTTAGGTTTTTAGTTATGTATGAGTGAGAAACTTTTACCCAATATACTATCCAGCCTGGAGGACCAGTAAATAACCATAGTTCCATAATGTTTAGATCAAATAATTTAGTCCTTCCATTATACTGGTATTACCAGTTTTGTTAACCCAGGAATAGTATTATTATGTAGCGCTATAGCGTGAAGAACATTAATTTATTTAATATGTGTAACTTCTCAGTCCTCTCTCGCAATGTGCAAGAACATAGGTGCACTTTAAAACATTAAATGTACGATAATAATTGTATGTTTGCATGAGAGAATATATTTTAAGAGGTGCCTTCTCCAACTTATTCCAAGGTGCTTTGACAGGTTTGACGTCATTTGATAACCAGAATATAATGACTAGTTGCTAAGAGGGGGCAGCAGGCTCAATTCAGGTCCTGAAGATGAAGCTTGTCCTTGTGTTTTTTCTAGTCACATGTGAGTATATTTTCAAATGACTTATTTTATATAATTTTTAATATTGTTCATCCTTACGTGTGAATGTTTATAGTCATTTTTAAATTAGAATAAATATAGAACTAATCGCATGACATGGAAAAAGTTTCCGGTTAACTTTACTCTCAGAGCTTACTTACGTTAATAAGCTTACTATTACACAGACAAAAAGAATTCCTAACATAAACACGCATACGGTTTGAGATGTACTTTCGGCACCAACGAGAAACATAAACCAACTTCAAAAAGTTTCCTCTTGTATTTTTTCATTTATTGACATAACTGCATTTAAATAAAAATACATCCAGTAAATTTGATACTAGATTATAATGGTATGATACAGGCTTGTACAGAAACTACCCATAGGTTCTAATAACATTTCTACTTAGAAAGTCTCGAATCCACCTTCTTTTCAGGCGCTTCAGAAGATACAGGAAGCAACTTTGTTTACAAATGAAGGATTGATATCTCGTTCGGGTTACATATGGAAAATTTAAAGTCTGTAGGCATGATTTTATTTGTGACAAAAGGAGTATTCATGATGTTGTGTTAAATATAAAATGTTTTGCCATGTTAAATGTTATAAGTATAGAATTGTGAGCAGCCCTATTTAAAGTCATGTTAAATGTTAAATGCATAAGAGTTCCTGGTGGATTTTTTGAGCAACTTGTTTAATAACCCTTTCTTCCAAAACTTCATGTTATTATTTATTTCTAAGTTTTGATTAAAGTAATTTATTATATGCCTAAATTGAGTGAAAAGTGGACGTTGTGTGAAAATTTGGCTACTGAGTGTTTTGTTGATCCTCTGACTTGTGAGGAAGCGAATCAAGATGAGCTAATTGACAACTGTCATTATATTATTATTATTGTTATCTATTACTTTATTAGTTTTTAAAACATACTAAACAATACTAACACAATCGAAAAACGGTGTCGAGCTCAGCTTGTCTGTTGCGTGGCGTCATTCTCCATTTGAGTACGTAGTACACTCAACCATGTTATAAAACAATATATTAAATCGTTGTAACATAGTAAAAGAAGGAAATATTTTTCTATTTAACATGAGTTTTTCTATTTAACATGTTAAACTAAAGATCATGAATACCCCTAATGTAAGGAGTATTGTGGATTTTAGACTGAAAGGATTAGATACGAGAGGAATTCGAAGGTTTAGTGGAGCCCCAAAGTTCAACTCCGTATGTCCAGACAGGCCTTATTATAGTTGTGAAGACCAGTCTTTTGTAATGAATTGGAAGTTTAGACTGTTTTTCTAGTAAGTGTCGTAATAGTGCTACTTTCTGTCTTTTCAGTCGTGTGTCCTCTTGTATTTAATGACAAGAAATTTATTTACATTATTATTATATTATTTCATGTATAATTAAAAACATGTTCATAACTGAGTTTTATTAAAAGTTGCTGAAACTTAATAAAAAATCGTGATTCATCAGGAGAGCGAGGATGGCCGAGTGTGTTTAGCCACAAACTTAGCATTCTAGTGTCAGATACAGTGCCGGTTCGAACCAAGCCTGGGTTGATTGCCTTTTATTGCGTAGTGGACCCTCAAAATAAATCTCGATTTCTACACTTTGGCTAGAATAGGTTAATAATCTGAAGGATAGCCCGTATTTCCTGCCCTAGGTTGAAGAACATGAGGACGTTAATTCACAAATTATAATAAAAAAGGCTTAGCGAACCTGAAGGTTCGATACCGATACCACCAATCCTTGGCTGCATAAATCTATCTAGTGATGCTCCTTCAAACACAAATGTTCAACATCAGTCTTGATGAAATCCTCCAACGCTTCGGTTGACCCCTCGGTTCATTGTTCATTAACATTTTAGGTATCCATTCACTAATAAGTCTTACAATCTTACACACATGTTTTATTTACCTGAATTATTTTTAATGAGCGAAATTCCAGCAATTGAGCGTTGTGTAGCCTTCTAAACTCTTTGGTTCATTCATTATTTTCCGGTTTGGATATTTCACTTAATACTTAAATCACAAATCTGAAACTAAGAGTGTACAGATAAAGCCAACTGTGATATACGGCTGCAAGATCTCTGGGCTCTAACAGGTACCCTAGAAAGCAGAATCGAGAGGCATGAACGGAAAGTCCTGCGTACGATTACAGGAACGATCTGGGTTCAGAGCCTTAACACATGAAGGAGAAGAACAGTACTGCTTGTAGAGGTTGGTTAGTCAATATCTCATGATATGAAGGTAAGGAGGTTTAGATGGGGGGCACATGTAGCTTGGATCAATCCATCAGGACGCCTCTACACAACAATGAATGCCAGTATCAAGCAGGAGGCCAAGAACCAACAAAGATCGAAAGAGCTACATGCAGCAAACTGGAAAGCAGTAGCCCAAGACAGGCAGGCGTGGAGAAGGCTGGTTCAAGCGGCCAAAGATCTACAAGATCTGTAGAGCCAACCGGAAAAAAACTTTAATCACATATAAAACAAAAACAAAAAATTCACCGATACGAATTTGATCAGAATACTATCAAGTGATAAAACCAAAAAAAAAAAATTGCTTCACACCAGCGCATCTTCTTTCAATCTTGTGACTTAGATCACCCGATCCAGTTGGCAATTTTACTCATTTTTATTAATTCCAATAAACCCAAACTATAGCAATCAGAATATTTTAAAATTTTCCAATTCTACTATTCTTATCAACTATGACTTTGGGATATTATAACAATGCAACTGCATTATTACTAAAACAATCGCGTTGATATTTAAAGATGTGAACATACTTAGAAATTATATTAAAGGAACTATTACGCGCAGAAAACTGCGACAATTGTAAACGACAAAACTTTTTAGTCTGAGTAATAATCACGTTCTTGTCATTATTTTCTCTCCATATCAAAAACGAGTAAACAATAGAACATGACGATAATGTATGTGTTTTGTTAGTCAATATGAATCTATTTAAAAATAAAGGTAGTAATAATATTGCAATGCTTTGCATTCTTGTAGCCGTTCGTTGAACGATCTACAAGGAATCAATGGACGGTCAGTCGGAATGACATTAAAACCTAAGATTGATGGAAACCGAAGATGACATTAGAATGAGACTGAAAATCATCGAGAAAATTTTGAAATCCGATCATTCAAAATTCGAATTGTAGAAGAGGCTGCGAGTGCTCGTTCATTTCATATTTAAAGCTTTCTGTTTATTAAGAATCAAAAGCGACATCGCACAAGATCCTTACCGTTGGATATCTCATGTAGAAGTAAGCGTTAGACAGGTTGATAGTGTAGTGACCTTCTTGATTCCGAATTGCGGTTTTTGATTAATGACTTTCATTCCGGGTGACATAACCTTTTCTCCGTTAAACGAAAATTTAAAGCAAAAAGAGGCTAGTAAACCACATTCTCTTTGCCTAGGTATATATTGAGGTGCGCCGTCTGTAGCCAACGGAATTTTTTTCCTCCTATGTGGGTAGCATCGGTTAATTCCATACAGCCAAACTTTAATTACCTATATTCTGGTAGTTATTCCATTGTTAATTAACTAGAAATAACCCCACCATTTTATTTCTACTTCATAAAATTCAATCATTACTTTTAATTATTTATTACCTTAACCACAATAAATGATTGTAAATGAAACTTGATAAACATAAACGTAAGCATAAACTTAATTATTGAACATAAATATATATAATACACACAATAAATTCAAAAATATGAGAGGTTTACTTCATGCCTTCTGGTATTGCTGGACAAAATTATTATTAACCTCCATCGACGATGGTTGCCTTCTTTGATTTATTGTCAATAATTATTCTGAGATTATTAAAATGGCAAACTGTAAGTTAAAATAGGAAGAATGGAATCTATTTAAATGTTCTTATTTATTCCTTTTCTCCGTTATTTTTAGAGATAAGTATATGAACAATTGAGCTCATCGAATCTTACCTTTTTTATCAAAGGATCGACGTATGCCCATCTAGTTCCTTCAATGGTTTGTTGTGTTCTGTGAAGATGCCAAGACAACAATGTTACCTTCCTAATCATAGCTTGTATCCAGAAAGAAATCATCTATCAAATAAGTTCGCTATTTTATTTTTTTTTTTTCTTGGGTGCCGAATATCTAAAGGGGGGCTTGCCTACACACATGTCTATTATACAGTTTTGTTTTAGATTTTAAGTAATTATGGATGTAACAGATTTTTTCATGGTCTGTCACTTTTAATATATTATGATAAATAATATTTTGATTTGTATCTAAATCTTTAAACAATATTTCGTTGTTTTTGTTTTTTTAATTCAGTTATGATATGTTAAAGGGTCTCTTTACCGCTATAATTTTCGCATTGAAACGTTTTGGTTATACCTATTTTGCGCAGGTAGTTATTGCAAATTCCATGATTCTTCTTAATTCTTAGAATACTTTAGATTCTTCTTAAGTATTTATGGTGCCTTCCCCTATGGTTTCTAGTGGAAACCGCGGTTTTAGAATGATATGAGGAAATATGTTTTTAAAGAACTACCCAGTGGGGTTCTCTTGAAATCGTTTTTGCCAGTTTTATTTCTGATATAATTTAATAATATAATAATAATAATCGGTGTAAGGCAACTTAGTGTCTACTGGCTGACCCGTTGTAATAGCTATTTTATCAACTGCCTCTTTATTTGGAATCCATGCCTGACCCTTAATCCACTTGAATATTATTTGCTTATTTCCTTTATTGCTTGATAAAGCTATTTTATTATTTCCATTTCGGTATTATTATCGAGGGAGTTAAGACGTCTACTTTCGCAAGCTCGTTAATGCAGCAGCGCCGGTTCGAAGCTGGCTTAGGGATCGGTTTTTATTTCGTTGCGGTCCCACAGAATGAAACCTTTACCACCCACCATGCTTAGAATAGGTAGGTAACTTTTATGTAACCCTCCTCTTCCCCAATGTTAAAAATGACCGGCAGAACATAACAAAAAAAAAGTACACTTGAGGTGAATAGTACTTCCCTCCATTTAATCAAAAATTTGAACTGAAAATGTAAATGCTATTTTCTGTGATTTGGTTTGCTAAAAATGAAAATCCACTTAGTCGTTCTCGAGAATTTCATGCGAAAACTCAGAATAACTCAACAACTGTAGTGTTAACAGAAACAGTCTAAAACCGGTTATTGGCTCCTACTTCTTCCACGTTGCCAGGTCTGGATTTAAAGTTTGGGCGCCATACTTCAGGGCATGTTTCATTGTATATAAAGGAATACAAATTCATATCGATGATATGTTTATATAAATAATTTCTATGGATATTTATAATTTTACACACTGATCCATTTCAGTGTTAGATTCAAGTTTATATAATATAACAGAAAATTCTCATGAAGATGTCAATATTTAGGCATGGCAACTTTGGGTATGACCCATGAGGATTGGTCACCTGGAAAACCTTGCATTCAATATGACTGTCTCCATGATCCTAACGCTAACCGGGTCTGTGGGAAATATATTGACAAGAATGGTTGTGTAAAGGAAGTAATTTTTCAAAGTGAATGTCATTTTCTCAGTGCAAATAGTTGTGGAAGAAGTAAGTTACTTGTATTAATTTCATTCAAACAAAATGTTCTATTAGTTTTATTTTAAGAAACTTCCAAGTATGTGTTTCATTAAGATCAAAATTTCCTGATTTGAAGTTGCATTAAAATAATCTTATTAAATCACCTAATATAACAATTTTTTTCAGATCTTTATAAACCATGTGTTGAAAACAAGTGTAAAAACAGCAATCATTTTCCAGGACATCATTAATTCTAGGAATTTCCTCGTTTCTGAGAGGTATTAAGTCAGTTCATTATTGAGTTCTCTGAATCTCCATTATCATCTCATAAATATCTTTTGATATTTCTGTTTTCTAAATTCTAAATATACCTATTACATCAAACTATGTATAACTTTCCTTCGAAATGCCCTTATCAATTATTCTTGTACCATGAGAATATTTTTTAAATTTGTATTAATCACCTTAAAACTCAAATAAAGAAAAAACTATGTTAATACAAAAATATGCTCATAAATATAATACATACTATATTATATTGTAGTAATACAATATAATATAGTAAATATAAACGTAATATTTTATGTATGATGAAACATCTTTAACCAGAGCCAAGATTTTTATTTCTTTATAGAGTAAAGACCTGCAAAATAAGCTATATTATATACAATGAAATCATGTCAAATATACAATTAAAAAACAAAAAAAAAACAGGAAATATTCTATAATAGATCCTCAAATATACAGTGAAACCTTTAATTAAAAAAAATCTAATTGTACATGAAAACTTCTAAGCTAAGAAAAAAATCGGAAAGGGATTAAAAATTTAATGAAAATGATTTCAACATCTGCAACAAACTGAAATAGGAACAAGAATAAAAAACCAGAAAATTAAATAATATTCTAAGAATTTTTTCAAGGTATATTGTTGATGTATTAATGTTTTGTTCATTGAAAATAAATCTGCTATTGAAACCTGGAATTTTATTTTTAATGTTGCATTTTAATTTTTTATTTGTTTTTCCTACTTAATTGAATTAATCATAATTATATAATATGCAATTATATCCATTTACCTTCAATGTTGCAAAATGAAATTTTGCTAAATGCAGTTAAGTAAGTACACTGATTTGTAAAAATATTTGGTGAACTTGAAAACAAAAAAACAATTGCATAAAAATCTGGGCTTTTTTTACAACTGAAGAAAAATCATTGATAACTTTTATCAAAGACAATGTGGATTATAAACCTAGACACATAATGAGCTTGCTTCCTTAAAATACTTATATATGGTGGTTAGCAATAGTATTTTTAATGATAGATCAACTGGTATAAAATGTAATTCTACATCAAGGACACATGTCTTTTTACTAAATTCAGGATGGATTTGTTTGAATTCATCAATCATCATCAAGGTCAGCAAGTCATTTAAATTGGTATTTAAATGTCTTACTGACCTCAGAAAGTTATGATTCCAAATTTTCTATTATATATGTAAAATTATGAACCATTGTAGTAATTCTCATACATCATAATGTATTAAAACAAATTATTCTTAATATATATTGTAATATGCTCTTTTTGAGTAAATAGTATATTTTGATGTATAAAGGGTTTTTAATATGTTTTTATTTTATGTATCATTTTAATATTGTTCATTTGTTTTGTTGAACCAAAAAGCAAGGTAACCAATTTTCATCGTCTATAATAAATTCGTGATTCAAAATAAAACCAAGATGGCGGTACATATCCTTCAAAAAATCTGTTGAATCAAGACCATGTTGAGCAGATTCAAATGTCATAAAAACTATTTTAACTTTTCCCATCATAATTGAAAATACAGTAAATTAAAGAAAAAATAGAAGTCAAGAAATAGTGCTAAGGAATAATATTCAGAAAGTAAATTATTTGCGTAAATCTATAACTGTTGTGCGACAATAGATGTTTACAAGGAACATCGAGACAGGTTTTGGTTTTTGGCAGGCATTAGTTGTTTGGACGTGGATGTGAAACAATGTTTCCAGGATGAGGAGGTCCTTATCAATTTTTGTCTAGCAAGAGTGGACATCTTGAAAAGGGAGAGTCACCCTCGAAGAAAAAAGGACTCTGAGTTTGGATTGCCAGGTGAGAGGACGTCTGTCGGCTGGAAGCGGGAAAGATTGGAAGCCATTGTTGTGAGAGACATAGCTTTTTGGAAGGAGTGGAAGCCATTTTTGACAGTAGGACATAGCATTATAGAAAAGAAGATACCAAGAATCATCAAAAGAAGATTGTGAAATTGGTTAGTTTTGTTATACCTAAATTTAAATATATAAATATGTAAAAGAGATATTAATTTAATTAAGTGTTAATAGTAAAAGTGTCTGTTTCTGATTGCCTAGAAACCCGCCCTGAGTCTAAGAAACTGAAAAGAGTCTATTATATTATAAAATTTAAATAAAATTCTATTATCTATTTAATATTTAAGTTTTTAATTTGATCCCAAGCTATCTTTTATATTTGAAATAAGTTAAAACTATTAAAATTCTTTTTATTTTATTTTAAATAATTTTTGAATATATATACCCTTTACTATAAATAAACATTTATGCAATTACCTCCAAGTTACTCTAATGGAAGATGTGTGAAATCTTGTACAATTTAAGAAACTAAATGAGTACTGAGACAAAACAACTTAAAGAATTATTCACTCTAAATTATATGATGTCACATTTGTGTTCTTTGGAAGGAACAAAGATCATAAAAGTAAAACATACTGATAACCCCCTGTTACAAAAAATGCACATGATTTGAAAAACATTCAGCTATATTTTTATCGTAAATTATTTCTTTTGAATAAACGGAATTTTAAAGGAGAATGATGAGCAACTTTTAAAAAATGTTTGGTAATTCTCTGAGTCAAGTTCTGTCATACTTCTAACATAGTGGTAATGAAAAAACGATCATATAAAACCATCATACAACCAAATCTCACGTCTGTACTGAACATTGAAATATTTTAATAGATAAGCAATGAAAAACAAATTGTTGGTGCCATAATGGATAAAATAAGGGAAAAGTGTAAAATTGATGATATTAAGTGGCATTTCCAATAATTTTAGCAAGAAAGTAGCTGTAACATCCCAGATATGCACTTACCTTAAATATTAAGTTCAGTTTTGTATGACTTTTCATATTTGACCTAGATTGTTCAAATAAATATGCACACAGACAATTTTGTAAAGACATGATTATTTTGACTCAGAGTTGAGGTTCTGTGAGTCAAAATAATCAAGTGTATTTCTAATGAAAACTCAGATTTGAAATTTTCACAATCGCATTACTTTCTCTAATTATTTATTTCTCTGTATATAGATAAGTAAAAGTAAAAAAGACCAAATATCACTCAGGTTTGAAAAAAAATAAAGTATGAGTTCTATAATGATGTTCTTATTTCACTTCCTTTATATTAGTTAATTGTTATTTTATGGTATAGATTTCTTAAAGAAGCAAGGAGATTAAGCTCAGCAAATGTTTCAGATAAATTCTGGCAAAAGTTCTGAACCTTTTACAGATCTGGAAAAAAGCATATAGCTAGAATTTGAAAATTTAATTATTTACTTCAATATATAAAAATAATAAAAGGCAAAAAATGGAATTTATTAGGATCGTAGGGTATATAATAGAAGAACAATAAAATTTATTAGGATCGTAGAGTATAAAACAGAAGAACAATGAAATTTATTAGGATCACAAGAATTAACTTTGCTTTTAAAGTAATTGGGATTGTCAAAATTCCATTACCAAACCTTTCTAATATACCCTCAAATGAAATGAGTTATTACTTAACTTGAAAATTATAAAGTAAACAATGAATAAGACTAATATAGAATAATTTTATAGTGAATTATAAAATAGATTAAAACCTCAATATTTGAAGACTAGGAGTTTTTTTTTTAATGATTGATAACAGTTTCTGATAGAATTTTGAAAGGTGGACATGATGGTAAAAACAAAACAGTAGAATGAATTCAAACACATCAAGAGTATGCCAAGAAAGAATAGCGACACCGCTAGCTGCTGGTCTATATTATGACTACTACAGCTGCCTAAACCGCTATTGCCCGGCATGATGCAACCAACCAGCTAACATGGGCACTACTATGGCTATCGGCTCTCAGGCAAATGCCATATATTAATATTTGTACTATTCTTTCTATATACCTTAATTTCACAAATGTAACAACTGTATAAGATATTGTAATAT
>NW_027111805.1:26035-29854 GCF_000696795.3 Halyomorpha halys
ATATATATATAAATCATGTATACTTGGTCAATAATGCTTATATATTCTAAAAAAGGATTAGTTAAGGTGCTATTATGCATCAGTTTCAACCGAGATTCCTTATCTTTAAGTGGTATTTTCCTTGATCAAATTGGAAGAGAAAAAAATTCATTTTCATCATTTAATGATTTTTTTATTTCTGGAAGGGAAAATCCGCTGCACAGACAGTTAACAAAATTTGCAGTGTAGGAGAAAGCACCGTCCATAAGTGGTTAGCTCGGTTCAGAACCGGAAATTTCGGTAGATCGAAATGGGTCATATATAATTAATTAAAAATATTTACAAGAATCTGAAGTTTTTATTGAAATCACCATTAAAAATGCTATGAACTTATTTTACAATCCAATATATTTATAATATTATAATATATATAATATATTGTAAATCAAACAGTGATATACCGAAAAGCTATGCACTTGGTTTTTGTTTGGTATGAAAAAATTATCTTTATGGTTTATAAATATCAATATCATAAAAATATTAGTTGGTCCTTTGTTGTTCGACTGGGTTCAGTTAGCCATATAATAAATATTTTAATTAAAAAATCATGTTTATACTGGAAAAATATATATCAACTAAATTATTTTTGTTTTTATTTGATTGTAGTACCATATACCATTTCACAATTAAATTTTAAAATCATGATGAATGCATAAAGGCAGTCTGTATAATAAATTTGTTTTAATGATTCTGCAGTTTAGATAAATATTAATTACAGATAGATTTTTCTTTTTCTATATCACTTTTTTCAATCATGAAATTAAACAAGATCTTGATTATTAACTTTCCTTCAATACGTAACAGATTTATAAATATAACATAACATCTATGAAAGAATAAATAACTTAACCAACAAATTGAACTTTGAATTTTAGACTCCATTTGAGTTGGCTTCATGAGAGGAAGGATAAAATTCCAGGTAAGTTGGGAGAATTTCAGATGAGTTGAAGTTTCTGTCTAAAATGTAGGAGAGGTCATTCATGTCATCAAAAAAATGTTATTTTGTATTTGACATATTTCATATATTACACCATAGACTGGATTTTGGGATAACCCTGCTAGCTTTGAGACAATGTAGTAGGGCCATAACAGAGAAAGTAATAGTATTCTATGGTAGTATCTTAGGAATAAATTCACTTAAAAGTAATATTAAAACAAATATAGAAACAACAAACAAAGTAATATTAATAATCAATTTGAAATATCAATATCACAGATAAAATAATTAAATAGTATATAATTAAAAATCAACTTATAATTTTTATTTTTTGTTTAAAAGTATTTAATGAGTTAAAAAAATATATATTATTCCATAACTTTGCATTTATTTTTCTTAAGAAGTTTAAATAGCAGCTTACAGTCGATTTTTCTGTTTAGGTTTGGCTATCTTGTGTTCTTCTCATGAGACTAAACCATGTATTATGTACAAATGCTCCACAGTTTGGGATCCAGTATGCGGAACACAAATACAGAATGGATGCAAACAAGAAAAAATATTTACCAATGCCTGCCATATGGCTAGTGCGAACAGTTGTGGAAAAGGTAATAATTTTTCTCTATATCAATATTTTCCATGTGATGACTTCCCATAAGGATATTCTAATGGGATGTGTTATATAAAAAAGGTAGGATATTATTTATTTAGTTAAACCAGCACCTGTAACCATCCTATCATACTTCATTATATTCATAATATATTCTTCTTTATCGTATCATGGAATAAATTTTTTTCTTATGCTGCCACCTCCAAGTATCATACCGGTCTCTTCTCTCTTCCAAGCTTAGGTTCCTCTTATCAAAGAATTATTTAATGCTGTGCTATCATTTTTCTTTATTAATTTTGTTATTGATATATAAATTTATGCAAATTTTGTAAAATTTAGAAACTTTCAACTGAGACAAGAAGTGATTTTACTTTATCAACTCTCACATTTGGAAACATTGAATTTTCTCTGATGGAGCTGCTTTACTCATTGTCAGAAAAAAAATATTTTTGTTTAACAAACTAATCCTGCAATTATATTTGAACAATCCTCTTCTAGGTTATACCTCTTACAATTAATTTTAGTTTTAAAACACTCTACTTGAGCCAAACAAAAAAATTAATAATAATAAATTTTAAAAATATTACTTTTATAGCAATACAATTCCAAAAGTTCTATCAAACATATTGATCAAAGATTTGAATTTTGACCTTTTATTTCACCAAATTTAAGTCCAGACTTATTGTAGAAAATTAGTATTATTATTTTACTTTAAATTAAAATTGTCTCTTTGTAACCTAAACAATTTGTAAATATAACTATGAATAAAACATCTCTGCTTCAGGCCAAGGGGGCAGCTTGGTTGTTTTCCTTTGTCTAAGGCCTGTTTCCTTGTTGCATCCAATAGTGCAACACTTACTCTTTGTTCTATTGTTATAAAACCCTCCCTGATCCACAACACATCCTCTGATTATCATATTTTTGGTAAACTGTAATAGAATTGATCAAATTATTGAATTTTAGGTGATTTTCATTATTAACTGTTCATTGATAATATTGGCCCATACTTTGAGGAGTATGCGTAATAGGTGATTAAATTCTCATATTTTTAAAAGTAAAAAACTCAAAAACTTTATTTAAATTCTAGTATAGGGTGGTATAGACCTACATCTGCTATTCGTGGACTTTAAACAAGCTTTTGACAGTGTGGATAGAATGCGACTTTTTAAAAGCTATGGTAAAGGTAGGTATACTGAAAAAACTAGTCAGGCTGGTAAAAATGACACTAATGAACTCTACCTGCTGAGTTAAGCTAGGAAATTTGCTGTCCCAGGAAATTTGTGTGGAAAATGGCTTGAGACAGAGGATCCTCTAGCTCCTCTTCTTTTTAATATAGCATTATAATTAGCTAATCATTCAATCAGAACTAATCCAGGAGGGACCATTTAGAATCAACTGTCCTAACATTTAGCATATGCAGATGATGTAGTCATTACCACAAGAACTCGAGCAGCACTAAAAGAAACATTCCAGGAGTTCGAAGAAGCAGCACATGAATTGGTCCTTAAGGTGAATGAAGACAAGACAGTGCAAATGAAAAGCTCAATAAAGGATAAGGAAGAGAATAGCAAATTGACGTTTAGAGACCATAGTTTCAGTTCTGTAAGCTAGTTATGTACCAGGGAAACCTGGTTACAGATGACAACAAAGTAGAGAGCAGAATAGAGAGCAGGATAGCAGCAGGAAATAGATATTATTTTTCACTGCAGAAAATATTGAAGTTTTGAGCTCCCTCTAAAAGTATGAGAGTGGTCATTTACAAAACCATCCTCAGACCAGTCGTGATCTGTGGGGGAGAAACATGGCCCTTGATAAGGAAAGCAAAATAGATGCTCAACTAATAGGAGAGAAAGGTATTGAGAAGGATATGGGGAGGAGTCTCGGAGAATGAAGTTTGAAGAAGAAGAAGGAATGATGAGCTGATAGATCTGTTCAGGGAACAATCGTGGCTTTAATCCAAACAGCAAGAATAAGATGGCTAGGACTTGCTGAGAGGATGTCCGATAAAAGGATACCCAAAAAGATGGTTTATGGCAAAGGAGATAGAAAACAGAAAAGAGGACATCCCTGGATTAGATGGCTAGATGATGTGGAGGAGGATTTGAAGCTTTTGAATGTTTACAGATGAGAAGAGAAAGCAAGAGACCGTGTGGCTGTGGTGGAGGAGGCCCGAGTTCTTGCAGGACTGTATTGGCATAATAATTGTAGGATTTATAATTTTATAAAATAAAAAATT
>NW_027111805.1:29904-40112 GCF_000696795.3 Halyomorpha halys
TAAAAATTATAAGTAAATAAATGAATTTTATTTAGTGTGTATTACTTATTACTTTAGATTTTAACTTTGTTTTTGTTTTTTCAGCAAACTGGGTTCCCTGTGTTGAAAATAAGTGTGAAAATCATAAGCATCATGACGCGGCTTTATCTTAAACATTAATTTATATATTTAGATATCATTATATTTATTTAAATAAACTTATAGCCTGGAAGTTTTGGTTACTTTTTCCTAACATTTTAAGGAATAATATTGTTTTTTCTTTTTTTAATTTCCCTTATTTACTGAGTAAAACGAATAAATATATCCAAACATATTCCAGGAAATAAACTTAATAAGGTGAAACATATTCTTATATGTTTATGATAATCTTTTTTTCTGAAAATTATTTATTATATTAATATACGTTTTATTAATTGATTTTATAATATAACTGTACTTTTCAAAACTTATAATTGCTTGAATGTAAACAATTTAGAATAAAAATCATTGTTTTTAATGCATATATTTATTCTCATCTTGAAAGTTTCTAAATCATTGATCAAGCTTTGGTTTGTTATAAAAATTAAAATTTATAGTTATGCCGATAATTTTAATATATTAAGTAAAGGCAGTATAATTCTAAAATACTGTTTTATTTATTAATTGTTTTCTCTATTTACTGCCATAAATGGACCAACAAATTGTATAAAGTTGTATATGAACTGTTTTTAAAACAAACAGTGAATTATAGTATGTCGAAAAAGGGGACACAGTACCATCAAAACGTCCAAGAAGAGAATAAATATTTGTATTAAAAATATTGCATTTTTTATTCCAAGCTTTTGACCTTTAGGATATTTTTTTTTTTTAATTTATGTTATATAAAAACCATCCCCAAAAAGTTAAAAGATAGTCAAATTAATTCATAAAGAACCTCCTAGATGAACCCAAATACATATACTATTAGAATGCCAGTCACAAGTTTACTGGGAGCATATAAGACACAATCCTGGCAAGGCTTACAAGTTCTTCCCCTGAGTCTGTTCAGAGCTTTACCTCCTCCAGAAACCCAAATAAATTCTCTCCTAGAATGCATCTCAACATCAAAATTTACTGGGAGTAAATAGTTCTCTGAATCTTTTATACCTATGCCTCTTTCTGAGAATCAAGTATTTTAGAGATTATTATTTTATCACCCTTTCATCTTTCTTTCTGAGGACTGGTTCTCCTCAGGTTTGTAGTGATATCACAAAAATATCTAAACTTAGGAGTTTATAGTGGCGAGGCACAGCTGGAGGTTTAAAAAAAAAAAGGCCCAAAAATCAAGGAGTTAGTGTGTTTATAGTGAAACTTTGTTAACAGTGAAATTTTTGAAAAAACATTAGAGGCAGGTCAGAATTTATAAATTATTATTATGATATTGCTCATTTATTATCATTTTATATCATTATTATTATTTTTATTTATATTTATTCTTTCAAGACGTTTATTTAATCTCTACTTTCTACTCTACTCTTCTTCTTTTTTTCCCTGTATTGTTTTTGTTTTATGTACATCTCCTGTACTTTTTTAACAGTATATTTTACGTATTTTTAAAAAAAATTTTGCTCTTGCCATTGTTACTTATTTATTACTCTTATCATTGTTTATTTAAGTTTATTTTATACTGATACTATTTTATGTCTTCCTTCATTTTATTTATATGTAATTTCTTATCACTCTATTTTTACATAATATTTATGCTAGCTTAAATTACCTTATTGTATCTTATTGTTGTAATATTCTCAGTTTTCTTTTTTTTGTATCTTTTTAGCCCTGATGAAGCCTTGCAAAGTGGGGCGAAACGTCGGGCATTAAAACAGTTTTAAACTATTTGTTCTTTTTTTGACCGCAACCCTGATCATCTTCTTATATTGAAATAATTAAGTTGTCTTTTATTTAAACCATGAAGTGTCGGGTTTATTCATGCCTGTTTTCAAAATATTTTTATTTACCTTTTAAGTTCTAAGTGTTTTTGAAATTTAGCGCCTACAACTTTTGGGTGGGGCTTTGTCTGTGATATAAGATTAGTTACTGCCAATTAATTTGATGTTTCTTTTAATAATCATTTACTTTATGGGAAAAGTTAAATAAAGGAAAGTAAAACATTAAGAAAATAAATTTTAAGTTTGGTGGTGGGAACTGTTTAGTATTAGGCCTGTTCCAAGAATCACTTCTGACAATCAGCAAACTGTACAGAGCATGCGCAGTTTAAGTTTAGGGAGGCAAAACTTCTACTGCGCATGTTGTGTACAGTTTGCAGACTGTCAGAACAGACTTAACAAGGAGCTTTTCAGGTTATAATAGGTCTGTTCCAACAGCCACTATCCTTTTTAATGCACAGTACAGGATTGGGAGGGGGGAAAAGACGTACTACGCATGCTCCGTACAGTTCCGGACGGTCAGAAGAGGTTCTTGATACGAGCCTCATGTTTCTGAGTCTTAGTGTTCATTGTGTAAGGTTAGGATTGTTTGGTTTAGGATTGTTTTTGTTTGGTAATTTTAAAAAGTTTATAAAATGACAAGTGCCGCCAAACCGAAGGATGGTGCCGAATTTAAAGTTCCACCTAAATTTAAGTTTCAAGAAGGTAAGGAATTCTTGTCATGGCTTTAAACCTTTTTTTAAAATTTAAATAATGTGAATGAAAGGTTCTTATAATGAATTTCATTGTTTGCTTCTTTGTATTTAAAGTTAAGATGATAAATTTTAAGAAATCATATAAAGAGTTAAACTCTTTATGGCTTATGTGACTTTTTATTTTTAATGCTAATAACTATGTATGTTATTATTTCTCTATGATGGTTTTAATGATCCACTACATAATTATGGGATAAAATCTCTTTTGTATATATGTTTATCTAACTTGAATATAGATAAATTGATTTGTTTTTAGGAAAATACAACCTAAAATTAATGATTAAATTTTGTATACATTGTTTGCATGATAGTTGACAGTTGACAGTTTTAATATTTAACCCTGTTGTCTATTTTTCTGAAAAAACATGAGTAGTGGTATTGATTTTGATTTGGAATAACAGTGCTAATTTAGATATCTAAAGCTGTCATTACTTTGTGGTTATGGCAACATAGGAAAATCGTTCATTAGTTTAAAAACTGGATGACTACCAATAACTAAGTGAATGATGGAAACTCATTGTGGTTTCTATGTACACGTTTCTTTCGTGTGATTAAATTATTTATTTTATTTTTCCATTTGCTGTAAGTCGAGAGTTTCCTATATCATAGATCTTGTAAATATAATAATCTAAAGATTATTGTAGTTAATTTCATACCAATTCAAACAAATTTCATACCAATTTATTTTTCTTCTTAGCTGTGAAAGTTAATTAATTTATTAAATAATTGTATGGTTTGAATGCTTATTTGGAAGAATTTTAATGGTGAATTTCTTATGAAATTATGATTTCCCATAGGACAACTTCACTAAATTGATGGTGTTCACTACCTTTAAGAATGATATTGAGCTACGATTTGATAGACGAAGTAATGATTTTCAATTTGGTCATAAAAATTAAATCTTTTCCGGAATTGTACTACCTATAAATTTAACTGTTGTGATTTAATGCAGCAATTAATATAATCATTGTTACTTTTTATTGCGAACATAGTCGATTTGCTTTTTCTATTGCTGTATTTTACTTTCAGTCTTGAGGAATGAATTAATTTAATGTGAAATTGTTGATTTGATTTCTAATTTATCTAAGGTATAGTTGATGCGATAACAGTATGATATAGGTATTAGATGATGATATTCGAGGGCATGTTTCATGATGTTAACAAGTATAGAGGCTTTTTAAGGATTTTCATTAAACTTCATAAGATAGCATAATGTAATAACATGTGTGCATATTAAGAGATAAACATTTATGTTAGTGTTATGTAGGATTATAATTAACATTCACAATAGTGTTTCATTTTTATTTTAGTAATAGCTCCTTGGTACTACAAATATATATACTTTTTAAATTTAAAAGTGTACCATTTCACTTTTTATCTTAAAATATTGCTAACCCTCGTGGTTTTTAGTTTTAAGATAGTGCTTTAAAGTTAAGGTATTAGCTTAGAATTAAATATTCAGTTTAAGGGAACTTGTTTTTGTCATTTATGATTACATTTTAGTTGTTTAATGGAGGATTTTTAACTTAGTTCCGTATCTGATCCCAGGTATAGGATTTTATTTTTTAATTTATGCATTCATTTTTTTGTAAGCACCTAGCAGACTATAAGACTAAAACTTAAATAGTAAGATGTAATTGATATTTAGAATTCCTTTTTTTACTTTTCTTGTACACTTTGAAGTATTCAAGAACAAAATTAGGCATTAAGACTACTCGTCATTAAATTAGGAAAGAGATTTATAAGTCATACGCAGTTAAGGTTAAGTATTTGTACTATAAGTATTTAATAATGAATTAAATCAAACTTTAGAAGTATATTGTCCTTGTGGAGAATGCCTTAACTTGACCTTTATTGAAATTGTTTGAGAAAATATTCCTCTTAGTTAAAGAAATATATTTAAAATCTAATATAATTTGAAATAAACTTTTGTGATGAATTAATACAAATATGAAATGTACAGCATTATGATCAATAAAGTTATGTTACATAATTATGAGAGATAGTTGACCGTGGATGATAAATGAGGAGAAGATGGTTGGGGGTGCGGTCAATGAAACATAAATAAGTATGACTAACTTATTTTTAATGTGCCGACGTTTCGGCTAGAGTTTGCGCGCCTAATCAATCATTAGGCATCAATCATTAGCATCAATAATCAATTATTAGGCGCATAACCTTTCAGCGAACAGCCCTGAAGAAGGCTAGAAACTCTAGTCGAAACGTCGGCACATTAAAATAAGTTAGTCATACTTATTTGTGTTTCATTGACCGCTCCCCCAACCATCTTCTCCTCATTTAAGTTATGTTACAATTTCTTCTTGCTTGAGTAACCTTACTTATTATAGGATTCTTTACTTTGTGTTTGTTACTATTTTGATAAAACGTTCGTGACTTATTAGAGAAGTTTAAATTTGTGGGATGTATTTTCATATTTTATAATTTTTATCAATAATAATAATTTATTTGTTTGTTTATGGGGCAACTCCCGTACTAATAGAGTTAGCCTGTAAAGTACATAATTCAACGATCATTGCAATAATAATAACAACAATCTATAGACTATTAGATTATTATATAAGCTAATAATTTATAAATTAAATAATAATAATATTCTATAAAATCTTTATATGAGCTAATAGCAAACGGTATACCCAAACTGGGATTTCTACATTGGAGCAAAAAAACAAAAGAAAAACGACATTGGAGGGAAAAAACAAAATCTACATTAGAGTGAAAAAATAAGGCAAAAACAACATTACTTACTTAATATTAGTACTTATACTTAATATTACATTACTTACTAAAAAAATAAAAGAAACAAAAACTATAGATCTTATTGTGGGTGTTTTGTTCTAAGTATAAGGCTTTGTGTCGCATATATAAAAAGAAGTTTAAGATCTGATTGTGAGGGTACAGACAAAAATTCATACAATTGGTTTAGGTAAATGTAGCTTAGTTTCGGCATGTATCGAATTTGATTCTCATGAAACACGGGGCGGTTTGTTAAAAAATGGAAGCAATCCTCCAGTGCTGTTCCATCACAAGCTGGACATAGCTTCTGTGGGTCCAAAATACATTTGTGCAGACCGACATTTATTGTATATAATTTTTGTCTTTAACTTAAGAGTCTCTTTTCAAAGAATGTATTTAGAGTAAAATATTTTTTAATATTATAGGAGAGAAAGTTCTTTGCTTTCACGGGCCATTGATTTATGAAGCAAAATGCTTGCAGTCTCGCATAGAAGAAAAAGAAAAGATTGTGCAGTACCATATCCATTATTCTGGCTGGAATAAAAGGTAACACTCTAGATCATAGATCTGTTTTTTGAAAAATGATAATAACTTATAAAATTTCAGTTCTAAACATTTTATATCATGGATAAAATAAAATGTATTGTTTGTAGTGATAAAATTAGTTAGATTTTATTGATGTGTTTTATTTCATATTGTTATTGTGATTTATTGTTTATTTGGTTTTAGTTTTATATATTACTTTTGTTTAGTTGGGACGAGTGGGTACCTGAGAGTCGTGTTTTGAAATACAATGAAGCTAACCTACAAAGACAGAAGGAACTGCACAAAGCACAAAAAACTGAACCGTAAGTTATTTATTTATTTTTTTATTGTGTATAACTTTTGAAATTTTCATTTATTTAATGAATTTAAATGAATTGATGTATTTTTTCAACTAGGGATTTTTAGAATGAATATTTTCCTCATTCCACTCTTTAAATACCAGATTCCTTCCCAAAAACTTATACATCCTCTATTATAGAAAACTACTTCCTTTACAAAATCCTGTATCATTAATGATATTTTATTTTGGTATTCCTTACCCATCTCTATTCGTAAATCATTCTTGCTAACTTCATTTGAGCCCATTTATTTTTTCATTTCCTCAATTATCAATCTGTTGCCCTTATTTGAAGGAAAATGGTTATCTAATGATTTTTTTTGTATGAATGTGTATCTATTTATAATTTTAATATTCCAGTATTCATGTACTGCTATTTTTCATCATAAAAACTTATGTTAGACTTAGGACGAATCATGGAATTTGCATTAATCACATGTAGATAATAGGCTTAACTGAAACTTTCAATGCGGTAACGAGACCCTTGAACATATTATTCTTAAATACCTGGCATATAAAAAACAATGAGAAATATTTTTTAAAGATCTAGGTACAAATCAAAATATTATTTATGATAGGATATTATAAGGAACAGACTATGTAAAAATATGTTATATTTATAAATATTTGAAAACTATATATATAAAAAAAAAAAAAAAAGTATTACAGATATCGTTACAGTTGTACCAAATAATGTATCTATATGTTGACAGTAGACTTCTTCAGTGATGATTTCATTAGGTTTCGACAGTTAAATCCAAATGTTCCTTTATCACTTTTATATTGAGTACTGAATGACTGTTAAGAAGATTTTGTTCTGTAAATGAGATTTAATACTAAGAACTAATTACTAAAAGAAAGCAACTAATTCTATACTATTTGAAATAAAAAACAATAAGAGTTAAACAATTGTTTTGTTGTGTCGATTTATAAATCAGACATACCTTTTTTTTTACGTATCAATAAAATCTTGTTGATAGATCTTAAAGATTAGATTATAGATCTTATTCTCCTATCTAAGTTTACTGAATTGATTAATGAATGTTAACAAATGGTATTTTTAACAGGAAGGGAAAAAGAGGTAAAAAGAGAAGTACATCAGGAAAAGAATTAGATACATCTCGTGATAAAGATGGAGATAGCAGAAGTTCGACTCCAATCGACAGGTACTCTGGAAGGCAGAGTACTTCTGCCCAATCTTCGTCACAAGAATCTTCAAGTGATGTTCCTAAGCGGAAGCGGTCAAAGACGGATCCAACAGTTGAAAGTGTAAGTTTTATTACAACTGTTTACGATCAGAATTTTTAACAATGTTGGAATTTTCAGGGGGAAACACTGTGAAACTTCATACAGATTTTATTGATAAATTTCATAACTATTTTTGAGATTTGTAAGCATTATGTGAAGATGAACTCCTCAACCATAGAATACACAATACCTCAATATTTGCTTTGTCTTATTTATACAACGTATTCCTCTCCTTGTTACCTGTTGTATTGTTAAGCAAAATGTCACAAACTAATTGATCCAATGAAAAATATATGTATTGTAATATCTAAGATTTACTAAAATAACTGTTAGGAATTATAACTGTTTTTATTATTCTTATATCTAAAATATAGCTTTGATGATGAAAAGATTTAAATGAATTGATTAAATCTTTGATGCTCAGGACGGGTTTTCCTAAAAATCTTGACACAATGACACTTAAATGAATTATTAGCTGATTTTACAAATCAGTTTAATTCTTGGTTGAGCAAAATAACCAATTATATGATCTTCTTCGGTGACTGTTGAGTTTTCATGTGTTCTTCCAAAAAATGCTGACACTGACAAAAGGGTGATCAAGTTCTCCTAGCTTCCAGGACATGTCCACTCACTTGCCATCCTAACCAACATGTGATGCTTTCTTCCCCTTTGTCTATTACCAATGTTCCGCGATCTTGATACCAATATCGATCATTGCTTATCAGTTTTGAGTTTCTATCTTTGATTTCTAATGAAAAATTTTCCTTGATAATTATTCTCCTCTTATATTTTTTCTTAAATTTACTGTAAATATAATCATGGCAGTGACTCTACCAACTTCTGAATGTTGCCACAACAATGTTTTTTGGCTGGTCAAAATTGGTTAATTTGCTATCCATGATAAAGTTGATTAGTTCGCTCTTTGGTGGAAATATATGAAAAACTAAACTATTTATAAATATGAAGATGGTCAGGGTTGCTGTCAAAAAAAACAAAAATATTTAAAATTGATTTATATTCTTATTCTAAACTATTTATATTTAAAAGATAACTATTTATCAAAAAATAGGATATTACAATATCTACTTGTTGCTTACTTAGTGTAGTATGGATGGTATGATCAGATGTCTCTCATGTAATCCCATTTATAAATCATAGTATCTGCTACAATCCTTTCCTCGTGACTATAATTATCAGGCCATATGCTTTAAAGTTTGTAATGAATTAGTTGTTAATTTAAAAATTAGAAAATTAATATTTTATGTTTCATAGGAAGAGCAATTTTTGGCTAAATTGGAAATTAAAATTAAGTTACCAGATGAATTGAAGCCAATACTTGTTGACGATTGGGAATACATTTCAAAGCAAAGGCGGGTGAGTAACTTTTATTATTTATTTTAATTTAACTTACTTTTTTTTGTGTATTTTTTGTAAAAAAGATTTAATGGTCAAAACAGATCTATCCTGATTTTTAAAATATATTTTGATACCTCTTTTGCTCATAAGAATGAGTGATAAATAATTTATCAATTGGTATTAATGTATCTGTATCATTTTGTTTTAGAATATTTAATATTATTATTCATTTATTAAAAAAATTATAATAATAATTAAAACTTTGCAATTTTGAAGGTTCGATGCCGATACCACTTATCATTCTCTGTATACATCTGTGCAGTGGTGCCCCTCCAAAAGCAATTCTAACAAATCAGTCTAAACGCAATCCTCTCATCTACATTTCTGTTTATTAACATTTTAGGAATTCATTTGTTACTAAGTCACACTACCTTACACGCCCTTCTTATTCGCATATGCTATAACCTGAATTATATTTACCGGGTGCAATTCTCTCAAATCAGCATTGGTTATCTTTTGAATTCTCTGGTTAACTCAACCTTTTTTGTTCCGAATATTTTACATAATACTTAATTTTAAAAAACCTGAAGGCGCTGTTCTTTCATAGTGTAAGAGGTCATATTTCGCATCCATAAAGAACAGTGGGAAGTATAATTGTTTTTAAATTCTAACTGTTAAATTTTTGGACAGAATGTGCGCTTGAGTAATTTCGGAATTAAAAAACAAGCACTTCCTCATCAACTTGATTTTTTAAGTTATAGAACCTAAATACTTAAACCTATCTATCTGTTTAAGTTTATTTCCAACTATATCTATATCACCGAGAATATTGAAAAAATGGAGCTATCATATTATTAAATTATTGTATAATTTTATAAACCATGATAGTTCCATTGAAAAATTAATTAAATTTAAATACTTGGATGGTTTATTTTGTTTTTATTGTTTCTAGTTGGTGAAAATTCCTTCCAAGCATACCGTTCAGAGCATTCTCGATGACTATTCCAGACAGAGGGTACCTTTAAAGCAACCCATTGTAAATAAGTAAGTAATTTCTTTTTCCTAATTTATTAAACTAAATAGAATTCTCTTTTATTTTTATTTTACAATAAATTGCAAAGAGAAAAAGTGAATTGTCTCAATAAACTAATCACTAACTTTTAGAGAGGAGGCAAGGCTTGAAGTGACAGACGGTATCAGAGAATACTTCAATGCCATGCTTGGAACCCAGCTACTTTACAAAACAGAAAGAAAACAATTTAATGAGGTAATATTTAATTTTTAATTTTATGTTATTGATGTACATATTTA
>NW_027111805.1:40498-54463 GCF_000696795.3 Halyomorpha halys
AAACACAAATAAGTTGATGTAACTTATTTAATCGTGCCAACGTTTTGGCTAGAGTTTCTGGCCTTCTTCAGGGCTAAGAACAGAACAAGATAACAACCAATGAATATAGAAAATAAAAAATAAAATATAAACAGAATGACATAAAATGAATAATTTTACAAAATAGAATTAATAAAATGAAGTGATGAGAGAAGTGGAAAATAAAATGTATACATAGGTAATTGAAAAAGTAGGTAAAATAACATAAATAAGGAAATAAAATAAAAATGAAGTTATATAATGCAAAGAAGTATGAATATATTAGTTATTAATAATTTAAAAATTGAAATATGGAAAGAAAAATAAAGTTGAGAGAAAGAAAATATATGTAACCATAATAATTGATAAAGAGGGAAAATATAAGTAAAGTTTAACAAAAGAAATGGATAGGAGGAAAAAATAAATTATTTTGAAAACACCAATAATAATATATGGTGAACATAACTAAATTTTTTTAAAATGTTTTTTTATGTCTAGTAGTGTTTGTGTCATTTCATTAAGTTGAGTGTAACGTAGTATCATTGGCAAAGAGAGCTATATTGACATTTTTGATTTTGGACAGTCATTTATTGATAAATTGATTAATATTGGACTTAAGCATAATCCTTGCTGGAGATAGGCAATGGGTTATTCATATTATGTTCATTTTTAAAACACTTGTATTAGGTGTTGTATTATTACTGTTTTTAATTATTAAGTACTGTATCAAAATTAAGCTGGAGTTTAGTCGGCTTTAAATATTGTTTGAAAATAGTTTTTATCAAAGTTTTATTTTCTGATTCAGTAGTAGGCACTTGAGATAAGTTTTGTTTAATGGACCAACAATGTTGATGAAATGAGGATGAATGAAGATGCCTGTCACTACTTTTATAACCTGTTGTCATTCTAATGGTCATTTTATATTTGGTCGCGGTTGTTGGAAAGATTTAAGTTGCACCATTCTGAAGAGAAAATTTTACCAATCTAAAATGAGTATCGAAAAAAAAAAACTATCAGTGAAATAAAATCACCATAATAAAAAAGTGTAAACATTTTTGTTAAATTACTTCCTACTGGTGCATCTGCCATCTACCTTTTAAAAAAATTATTTCATTTTTAGGTTACCAAAGAACATCCTGACAGTCCTGCAAGTGAGCTGTATGGGCCCATACATTTATTGCGCCTATTTGGTGAGTAAAGTCAAATTATTATGTATTCTTTAATTAATTGTTAAATATTAATTGCTTGCTATATATACATTTGGAGTAATAGATCACAAAAACATCCACATGAGATTTGTTGTTATAAAATAGATTTTTTTAATTAAAACACAAATTCTTTTGATCCTTATCTCTCAACTTTGTCTATTTTTCTCCAACGTTTCAGCCTTCAGGCAATTGTCATGTAGACACCTAAAATATTGATATTATTTACTTACATTTCACATGAAGAATATTGTTTATGTGAACATCCTTTGCCAGTGGTTATTAAAAAAAAAAATGTTAATGATTTTTATGATATTTATCCTTATATCAAATGAAATTAATTATTATTATTATTATTATATGGGGGACAGACCATGGAGGTCTAAGTTCTCCCGCGATGTACTTCCTAATACATTGCGTGTTTCTTGACATGGTCAAACACAATTAATACCTATGATAAAATCATTTATTTTATGTTAGTTTTGAATAAGTTGTTTTGTTATAATAATATATAGTGAACATAACTATATAATATTTATGATTTTATTAACTTTATTTATTAACTATAAAATAAATAAAGGGGAAAAAAGAGAGAATAAAACGAACCTGTAATTAATAATTGATATAATTAAAAATATTTTTTGCTATTTTATGTTGTACTTATTACATTTTTTTTATTATATCTACAGTGAAAATTGGGTGTGCTCTTGCTTATACAAGGTTAGATGAGAGGACAGTCCAATTGTTGGTTTTACATCTTCATGATTTCTTGAAGTAAGTTATCATTAATCATATGTTTTTATTAGATATCACCACTTTATTGAGACACTTTATCTGACAAAAGAAAATTTCCGTTTCTTTTCTTTTCTTTCTCACATTTTCAATCTTGGTCGATATCACCTGTGCCTGAAAGGTCGATGAATCAAAGGTGATAATTCCAAAGCGAAACATTCTTCATCAGAATAACCGTTCTTATGAGTCATCTCGTCTGCTACAAATCCGGACGATAAGCATTCGCACGAGTTTGTTGCTTTGCAATTCGCAGCTTTATACTCTCAGTGTACAAGAGGCCTAAAAGTATTACTTTTTAATAAATGCTTTATTGAATTTCAATGTATTCTTTCTGGTTGTATTCCATGGCATATTTATTGAATAAGTCTAACTATACAATTAATTTAGTAAAATACCTACATATTAAATATAAAATACCTCTCTGCTAAGAATACATTTTTTAATGTGATAAAAATTTCTGATAATATACTCTGTATTTTTAGGTTCTTTCACAAAAATATTGGAACTTACTTCAGTCCGCAAGATTATACTGCACCGGTTCCTTAAAATATCTGTTTGAGTTTTATCATGTTTGTTTAGTAGTGATTCAATCTTATCCAAACAGAATTTTTAAATGTTGTTTGTAGTAACTGGTAAGATAATGTATTTATAATTAAGTTTTTATATTTGTTATTTTTATTTTATTTTTTTACATTTTAAAGTTTTGTTGTACGATTTGTTTTATCTGTGTATTTATAATTTTTTTAATAGATTTTGTATTAGATGCATTTACTCTATTTCATGTTCAGAA
This sequence comes from Halyomorpha halys, assembly GCF_000696795.3. Taxonomy (NCBI): domain Eukaryota; kingdom Metazoa; phylum Arthropoda; class Insecta; order Hemiptera; family Pentatomidae; genus Halyomorpha; species Halyomorpha halys. The sequence goes on from NW_027111805.1 coordinate 43,304, forward strand.
TAGAATATTTTTACTGGTATTGTATAATTGCAATGGAAACATTATTGTAAAAATCGTAGTTATTAACTACTGATTTCAATTAAACTAAAAAGAGTTTAGATAAAACTGTCTATATTACCTGTGTGGTCGCACTATTCCAGTATATAAACTCACTGATACGTAGAGGTTCTGGATTGCTATTTGAGATATTTTTTATGTTAACAGCTGTGAAGCTGCTTCGTTCGCTGTATTAAAATGATCGGTTGTAATGATGAAACAACTGATTTTATGTTTATTATCTCATGGCATTTTAGTGAAATAAAAATCTAATGACGTTCTACTTCTGCTGAAAAGAACACCATCGGATCTTTGTTGTTTCTCTTGAACAAGTTTGTTGACTTGAAGTATTCGTCCTTCATTATAACTTTATATGAACCAGAGCTGTTGATTTCTATTTCAGCTTGCTCATGAGTTAAAGAAACCTTTGTTAGACAGATCAAAATTGTTTATTTTAAAACCAGCTCAATCTATTTTAAAAATGAATTAGACGAGAAATCAAAAACGTAAAGTTGGACATTATTTAACTGAGGTAATACCATGAGTTTCATACGGCTTTGTTCAGTGACATTGTACTTTAGGAACTAGAAAAGTAATTATTGGAAATATTGTATTGAGCCATTTTTAAAACTGATCACTCTATAGTTAACCAATTGACTGATCTGACCCGATACGTTTAGGGTATGAAATTTTATTCTTTATATATGAAATTCGAAGGAAAAATTCACTTTAAAAGTTAATTTTTTTTTATTTTTCAACAAAATTATTTTTTGGTGCCTCCATGCAACTTTTAATGTTTTAAATATGCATAAACTTCGTTTCTGAACATATAAATTGTGAATGTATTGTTATATACATTTTCTTTTTTAAAGTATAGCTTGTATATTTAGGTTAGTATGTTGAAAGTATATTTTAGACACTCTAATTTCTGAAGATCTTTATTTCTTTATTTATATATTTGTTATTATATTGTACTTATTAATAACTTAATGTCTCATTATTGTTTATAGTAGGTTTATTTTAATATAGACTAGACTTATAGCACATGTGTATTGGTGTTGTGGTGTAGTTCTGAACCATTTTTGTATCTAAACGCTCTGTAATATAATGTTTTTTGTTTTAAAAAAATGTTATTTTTGTAGTTTATATTATTAGTATTTTAAATACTTCTGATATTAAGTAGTACAGTTTCTTTTACTTTCAAGCACTTGCTAGCACCTTGTTTGTGTATCGAATTATTGTAAAATTTTCTCACTAATGTATTTAAATATTTGTAGATAACATTTAAAAATAATCAAATGTTTTACTATTTAGTTTTATTTATTAAAAGGAATTACATTTTTGAAAATAAATTAATGTAATTGTGATTTTTATTTTCTTTTGTAACATAACCTGTTTTTATTTTATTAAACTGGCTGACCTGGCAATGCTCCACTATTGCTATATTTGAAAATGTAAATGAAAAATAATTTATTATTCTGGGACTAGGTTCCTTTAGAACATTTACGAAGGTAATGTTTATTTTATAATAACATTTATTGGCCAAAAAACAATGTGGCCACACTTTTATATAACTTATCTACAGAGAAGAAAAAAAATCGATTAATTAAAAAACTAACAGACTAAATAAAAAACGAAACAAAAAGAAATTACAAAATATCTGTACTATTATAATAATGTATCACACTGGTGAAGTAAACAGTAGTTAAATAGAAGGGTTTTAAATGAGGGAAGGGTTGGTATATGTTAGAGAGAATAGAGTTCCAGTGATATGTAGCTCGGACAAAAAAACGATTTATCAAACACTGCAGTTCGGTGAGCTGGACGCTAGATGTCAGGTAAATGGGACTTGGTAGTGGGATTGGGATTGAATTGAGAATTTGAATTGCAGATTTTCTAGGAGATAGAAGGGATGTTGAGTACTAATTACTTGGAATAGAAAGGAAGCTAGGAAATATTAGCACAGGAAGGATGGATAGAGCCACTTCAGCTTGGCGTAATACTGCATTATGTGCGTATCTCTGCTGATCCCGAAAATAAATGATCTGCGCAATTCATAAGACATTTAAGCTTAGATTCAAGATTACCCGAGAGTCCTGCATACACCAGGCAGGCATTGTCAAAGTGGAGGAAAAACAAGAGATGAAACTAAAAGTTGACATGCTGTAAGTGAAAGGAGATAACGGATTCCATTGAATTGCTTTCAGATAGCTATGGTTCAACGGGAAATTTTTGCAATGTGTGGTTTCCTGGATAATGTTTGATCAAAAGTGACACCAAGATTTTTGGCTGACGTAAGGAATGAGATAGGAGTATTTGAGGGTATATATGAACAATTGATAGTTTGTTGTAAATTATTGTATTTAGTTAAAATTAATCATTTACTTATACTTTATTATTATGACTTGGTAAAATAAATTAAAGCAATATATGCGATAAGAAACGAAAATGAAATTTGTACTTTATTTATCATCTTAATTTTTTCTTGAGACTGGTAATTTTTTAAATAAATAATTCAAACTCTATCCATTATAGTCTCAAAACGTTTTATTTCTCTTATACGTCCAACGTTTTGGCCAACCCGGCCATCTTCAGGGACAATCTACTCAATACTACTTTTAAACCATATAATTTAACAACTCTAAACAATAATTGTTGTGATAAAAGTTTTAAGCAATGGTGTCTGCAGATAAATAAATTGACTTTGTTTTTAATTGATAATTGACTAATTAGATATTGATATTTTTGACCTGGGCAGAATATCCTGCATGAAGTTTAGAGTTGTTAAATTATATGGTTTAAAAGTGGTATTGAGTAGATTGTCCCTGAAGATGGCCGGGTTGGCCGAAACTTTGGACGTATAAGTGAAATAAAATGTTTTGAGACTATAATGGATAGAGTTTGAATTATTTATTTAAGAAATTTGTACTGTTTGTATGACTGACTGACATATCAAAGTGTAGTAAAAGATTTTGTTTTAAATCCTCCAAATTAATGAAGTTGAAAAATTTTTAATTTCTGTGAAAAATGGTCTATAGCAAAGATGTCACTAAAAACGAATATGATTTGCTTTTTTCCAAAATAAATATTTGCTGACCTACAGTACCTTGAGCCACATTATCTTTTTATATTTTTTTGTAAATACAATATAGATCAATAGAATCAGTAATACTTTTTTCACATTTTTTGGAAAGAGACGATTTGATTGGTATACAATAACCATGAAAATAAAGCATTCTTTCTTAGCTAAAAACTAAAAATCCTAAATTTTGTTGATAACTTTTTATTTTCTTGAGAATTTGGGGATTTCATTAACTTTAAACTTTCCCATGGTGAAAGGGAACATTGTGAAAAAACAGCACATAAATCAAAGTAATTCAAAAGTTTATTATAGACAAAGATTCGACCATTCCTTTTTATGTACAGAGTGTTTCAGGGTTAAGTGACCAAACTAAAAATATGAACTAAGGATCTCAAAACAAGAAAAAAATTTCCTCTGAAGATATGTTCGCAAACGCTTTGTTTAGGAGATATTCACACCTAAAGATTTTCATTGTTATGAATTATGTAAGTTATATGAAATAAATAACACTTCTTTATTTGTTCCAACTACTTTATTAATTAAACGTAAACATTAAATTCATATTAAATATTGTTCAAAGTGATTTCCTTGAGCATTAATATAAGTTCGGCATCTTTCTTCAACAGCAACAGTGGCAGAACGGCACTGCATATGTGTTAAGATTCAATTATCCTTCTTTGTAAGGAATTAAGATCATTGACCGGCCTTGCATAGACTATTTGTTTAATGTCACAAACACCATATCAGCATATTCACCATTATTATAAATTGAAGGCATAATGATGAGTACTCTGCAAAAGCCTCTTACAAACTGATAAGAAATGTTATTGACAATTCCTAATGCTAATTCGAAATAGTATTTATCCTTATGTTGCCTATAGTTTTCATACTGTTAAGGATAAAAGGCCATATTAGCATTCTATCGAATCCGTCTCCTAAACAAAGCATTGGCGGACATACCTTCGCTTTGAACAACACTTAATATGAATCTTAATGTTTACATTTAATTAATGAAGTAGATAGAACAAATAAATAGGTTTTATTTATTTCTTATAACGTAAATAATTCATAACAATGAAAATCTTTAGGTTTCAGTATCTCTTAACAAAGCAATTGCGGACAAACCTTCAGAGGAAAGGTTGAAAACCTTTTTTCTTGTTTTGAGGTCCTTAGTTCATATTTTCAGTTTGGCCACTTAACCCTGAAACACCTCGTATATAGATTGCTGTTTAAATCATTGCCCTTATGCTATATTGTTATTTCATATTTACTTATAATTTTAAGTTTTGTTATATTTCTAGGGGTACCGAATATATCTTAACACGCTAAAAAATATGGATCTGGGATATATTGGGTCTTTTTCTTTGTCTTTTTTTATCCTCTTTTTACTATTCAAAAACAAGTACATATGTATATAAACAATGGCATATGTAACATATCCAAGTTGTTTTACTGCCAATGAACACAGAGAAGAGTTCTTAAGTCAACAGGTCAGTAAGCTTCTCGACTTCTCTTTTCAGGGCCACAGATTGGGCAAACTTAGTAGATAAAGAAAAGAAACAATTTAGCATTGATCAAATCAGTTTACTCAATACATCATGAACTAAATTGTTTTCTGAAAAACATTACAGTTTCAATATTATGGGAAAAGGAAGTTATTATAACATGTGGTTATCGTGACACAGGCCTATGACTGCAATTTTTTTTTTTTGGACTCAGAGCTCTCAAAAATGCATAAATCTCTTGCTAAGTGCTCATTGAAAATTTGACTTAGGTGGTAAAGAAAGTAAGAATATGAAATGTTATTTGTACATAATTTATTTTCGATCTGTTCTTCTATGGGATGTTAAGAGGTAGCAGGAGAATACTTTAGACAAAACCTACATAAAATTAAAAGAAGAGTTACTTCTTGTTGTTCCTTAGGACTTAAAACTCAATGACGTGTTAGGGCTTAAAACTCAATGGCTATCAAAGCCCAGGTTCTATATTTTATTTTCCTAGCTGTATGGATTTATACCTTTGATATTTTATTATTGTTATAATTAAAAAAAATTATTGTAATCCTTTAAATTTGAGGTAGACAATTATTTTATGTATATAAATAATTGACCTTATAGTTTCATATCAAGATAGTCTGGGTTGTAGTAAAAAAGAAAAAAAATAGTTAACAACTATTTATTTTCCAATGTTAGAGAAACAATAGGGAGAGGAAAGTGGAGAGATTAATAGAAAGCAGAGGGGAGTTCAAATACATTTTACTTTTCGAAGATTAAGAGTTACATTGTTCCGATCTAGTAATTTGTATTAAAAGTCAATGACTCCTATGAAGGTGAATCTTTTTTTTTTTCTAACCTATTTATTTATTTTGAATCAATTACAATTATATACATTTTACTTAATCTAGGAAAAATTATATATACACATATTTACATTTTATCTTGTTTTGCCTGATGGCATTATAAGATGAAGAAAAACATTCTCTGCTGAAGGCGGTTTGTACATGAGTGGCGTAATAGCCCGGGAGCTAACAGAGAATGGGGAGGGACCATTCCGGCTGGTGGGAAAGGTGAATTTTTTTATTTCTTCTAACCTACTTATTTATTCTCAATCAATTACAATTATATGGGGAAAGGTGAATTTTTTTTTTTCTAACCTCCTATTTTATTTATTGAAACTATTACAATTATATATACAACTTAAATCTAAGGATTACATATTTACACTAATTACAATTTATCTTTGTTTGCCTTACGGCATTATAAGATGTTTCATGCTTGGTCCGCTGAAGGCGGTTTTACACGAGTGGCTGTACTGCCAGGGGCTAACAAGGAATGGGGAGGGGCCATTCAGCCTGAGGGAAAGGTGAAACTTTTTTTTTTTTTTTTTTTTTCTTACCTCCTATTTTATTTATTTAAAACTAATACAATTATATACTACTTAAAACTAAGGATATATATACACATATTTACATTTTTATCTTGTTTTGCCTTGTGGCATTATAAGATGTTCCAGGCTTGGTCCGCTGAAGGCGGTTTTACATGAGTGGCTGTACTGCCAGGGGCTAACAAGAAATGGGGAGGGGCCATTCCGGCTGGTAAAAAAAAAGGCGAAACCCAACGGTTGTGCTACTGTGATACTTTTGGGCTTTAAAACGTCATCGAGAGATGCTACATATAAGATATTAGCTTTTAGTGGATCAGAAGATTATATTGTATCTTTATTGATTCAAATAATAAATTTACAAATATGTCAATACAATAAATACTTATAAATTTATAAACTATAATGATAATTAATTATTAACAAGAAATAATACGTATATCAATATACGACGTTTATCTGATGATCATAGTTCAGGTCTTAGCTGTCAGGTCGCGGTATATCAGCTCGCAATGGTTCTAGCGGAAAGAAGAAGATAAAAGTGTCGCTGCTGATTTATCCTTCGTGAGTTAATCGATAATTGGCATAGACAGACCAATGGTCAAATTTCATATTAGTTACAAAAATATCCAAAAACTCTCAACACTTCTTAATTAAATCATATCACATGCCCATTATTTCGGCCAATCCCGCCACTATTAAGGACAATCTTAATTATAGTTTCACAGTCTCGAGATTTCTATATATTGAATGCCGACGACATCGGTGTTTATGCTTCCAGCATGAGAGCTGAACTGGCCCTACGCCATGCACAAACTGCCTCTGCCACCATAGTAGCTGCTCTGAAGAAGGACGGCATCAAGGTTAACCCGTCGAAGACGGATGCCATCGTCATGTCCTTCCAGAAGGGGAAGAAGAGCAGGCTACCCCAGCAGTTCGTTGTGGATGGTGAGGGTCGGAAACTCTCCAACAGCATCCTCTACCTCGGCGTGACACTCGACAGGCATCTCACCTTCTCCAGTCACGTCAGGGAGAGAATTAAGCTGGCCCGTACCACCTGCTCACCTCACAGCAGATCTCGCTCCGCCTCAAGCTGAAGATCTATAAGGCCATCATTCGTCCGACCCTGCTCTATGGCGCACCACTCATGCGACACCTCTACCAAACTACGTTAAGCAAACTGCAGAGCTTCCAGAATTCCCTCCTTCGGTGAATAGTCAGAGGAACCACACTCCAACGGGCCAGGAATAAAGTAATCCGTGAGGAGCTCCAACTCCCTTCTGTGCCGGAATACATAGACCGTAGGCACATCAAATTCTTTGATGGGCTGAAAGCCTGTGCCAATCCCCTATTCCGAGAAATCGCCCCTCCCCCAAGACCTGGGAGGTGGCAAAGCACAGTCCCCTTGGTCGGCGTCCTCGCCGAGGGAAGGACTTCGGGCTCTGCAGCTTGAAGTCATCACACCATCACCACCAGCCGGAATGTCCCTCACATTCTTTGTAAGCCCCCGGCTATAGAGCCACAAAATGTATAAACCGCCTTCAGCGAACCATGTTTTGCTGATCTTATAATGGCGTAAGGCAAATCAAGAAAAACTGTATATTGTATTGTATATTATTTCTATTGTAATAATTTATAATCCGTATTGTATATACATATTTATCAATAAAAGAGGTTTTGAAAATAAAAAAAAAATTCTATATATTGAATGTACGATCAAAGTTCAGTTGTGCCATCACCAGACACACACTTACCCCCAGCTATTGTTACTGCCCTCAGCTATTATGTTACCAATGTAAAACCGCCTTTAGCGGACCCTGTAACCCATCTTATACTGCCATACGGCAAACAAAGTCAATATGTAAAATTTTTATATATATGTATTGTATTATATATTTGTAATTGTAATTATATATAAAAATAAAGAGGATTTTGAAAAAAAAAAATCTATATAAAACTTAGCAGGCTATTATGCCCAAGTCAAATAAACACAAAAAAATCCTATATTTGCCTCTATATTATTGAATAATAAATTATATTCATTGCAAACACTTTTCTATAAATTTTAATGTAGATAGTTGACCGTACATTAATAAGTGGAGAAGATAGTCGAGGGGTGCGGTCAGTAAGAAGAACATAAATAAACAAAAAATTATTTATTCATGCCGACCTTTCGAACTGAGTTTCAAGTCATCATCAGGGCTATAAAACAAAAAAGAGATAAAAACCAGCATCCAGAGAAACAAAATTAAAAAGAAATAATAAACTAACAAATTTGGAAACATACATAATGATGAATTGAGTAGTGAACTCACTTCTTACATATCTTCTTACCTATATAATATTATATTTCATCTTTCATTGTTGTCAATCTACTACTGTTAGTAGTAATAGTAATTCTATGGTTACTAATGAAATATTTTTTATTTTCATATTATTGTTATGTATATTTCCATATTTGTTAGTTTATTATTTCTTTTTATTATAAAATGTTATAGTGGTTCTAAAAAAAAAAAAAAAAAAAAAAAAAAATATGCATGCCAATTTTTTATTATTATTTATGCGTAAGCACAAATATAGAAGAATAGGATTAAAGTAAAGGAAAGGAAACATAATTGGCTTTCGTTTAAGCTAATACAGACAGTCTTAGCCCAGTGATCGAAGATATCTTGTTCAAGAAAGGTCCGAGGTAAGGTTTCTTTCGATCATTAGGTTCATTCTAAGGTTGCCTACGGGTAAAAAAGTATCTAAAGGTTAATCGAATCTATACAGCGTGTTTGAGGGTCAAGTGTCCGAACTAAAATATGTATCAAAGATCTCAAAATAAGATAAAAAAATCCCATGAAATTATGCCCGTTAACGCTTTGTTTAACAGATATACATATCTAAAAAATTTTATTTTTTAGATTTATTTATGTTATAATAAATAAATTAGTATGTGTTACTGTGTATTAGTGTTTTTTAAAGAATTAAATATTGAGCGGGCTTCATAGGATTCTTGTTTGATATCAACCCAAACACTTAGCCAGCGACGTTCGGTCACTATTGCTGTGGAAGATATTTATAAATATTTATGTCTATTATTATATATATGTATAGGTTTATATATATATATGTATTGGTTTTTTGTTTGAGATAATAAAATAATTCGAAGGATGAGAAAAAAAAAGTTGTTAAAAATAAACCTTAGTCAATTAATCTATTTTTATCCACAAATTCACTTACTATAAAATTATTCAATTTGCATTACCTATTACAATCTTATACTACAAGCTACAATAACTTTATCCTAGATGTAATATCCATACTAAGATTGTATCTTATCAATCACTTTATCCGCGATGTAATATCCATTCTAAGATTCTAATAGATAGTGCAAATAGAATAAAATTATCCTAAGCGAAATAGTTCATAATAATAGGTTAATTGAATAAGGTATATTTTTGACAAAGGCAGAATAGTCTGGAATCAATTTATAACTTTGTTGTAGCTGTGATATTATAAATAAGATATCCTTGAGAATTGTAAGGATGGCCGAAACGTTGCAGTTGTAAGAGAATGAACATGTTGAGACTATATGGATATTTTTTATTATAATTGATAAACAAACCAATTTCGAACAGGAAACCAAATTGTATATAACTATTTATTTGATAATTTATATTATTAAAAATAGGCAACTAATGAAGTCAAAAGTATTATACGATAACTATTGCTTGCGTATTTCAATGGCCTTTATCATTTGGACCATTGGCTTCGATATATTATTTTTTGTTTTGTTTTTTCAATCTCAGAACTGAAAAAATGACAGTTTTCTGAAGAAATGAAATCACGAAATGCCTTTATGACCTGAGAATCATTTTCAAAAATTTTACCTTTAAGGGAGTTATCCAAAGTTCTGAACAGGTGAAAATCTGTTGGAGATAAATCTGGCGAAAAGGTGGGTGTGGAAGGACTTCGTAACACAGCTCGTTTGGAATAAAAAGCCGCATATCTGTTTTGGGTCAAATCTGCAACGAATGGGATGTTAAGGTCTTTGTGAATGAGTTTATTTGTGACGTAATAAGGAGCATCAAGGATTTTACGTAGGATTTTGGATTGTAACGATTGGATGCGGGAAGAATTTGATGGTTTGGTGGAGCCCCAGAACTCAATTCCATATGTCCAAATTGGTCTGATTATTCTAGTTTACTAATTTTTTGTAGTGAATGGGAAGTTTAGAGCGTTTGTCAAGTAAGTGTTGTAGCAATCGGAATCTACGTGCAGTTTCTTGTCGTTTCAGTCTTGTGTGTGGATTCCAAGTAAGTCTCTTGTCAAGATGGAGTCCTACGTATCGAATCTTTTTTTTTTTTTTTTTTTTTATTTAAAGCAGAGGAATGCCTATATCATGACGCTTTAGGTAACTAGTTACTAATTAATACAACTAATTTTATTATTTTTTATTAGAGTTTACTACCGAAAGGACATATGGCGCTGCCAGTTGGAGAGTTAGTGAAGTAAACATCGATTGGTCCTGCCGCTGCCAGCTGATCTGTAGCCTCGGAACATGCTTCGTCTCCTCATCTTAGCAGCGGTTTCTAGCCTCGCTGCAGGTAATGTTATTATTAACTATCAACAAAAAATATTATTTAACAATAGTTTAGTTCCAATATCAAACTTTGATATAAAATCCAAACTCCATCCGTCTACCTTTATCTAAGGAGACATCTGGGTGTTCTATGGACATGTCAAATCTTCATATTTATCATCAAAAAAGATAAATAGAAACTACAACCTCTCAACAGCCCATAGCTTATTGTTAATCTAGTTAAAATATATTTCCGTTATGGCAATAGAAGTATAGTGAAACTTTTCTAAACGGATATACCTTTATAATGGAAAACTTCATTGTGGTACGAACAAAATAGGTAAAAATTTAGTACATTTAAACCTCTCTAAAATGGAACCTGTTTCCGGATGTTGAAATCAATTTTATTCCCCTTCTTTCCAATTTTATTCCCCTTTTCATTCCTTATTAACGGACACAAGTTATAAAATATAAGTGCTCATACTGATCATCACTAAGTTCATACACTCAGTGTATGTATACTGTATATCCGTTTATGTATACAGCATACATAAACTGATATAGAGTTTATATAATATATCATGTGAACATATAT
>NW_027111805.1:54513-57721 GCF_000696795.3 Halyomorpha halys
TATATATCTATATCTGAACCCCCCTCAAAATTTGATGTATTCGTTTCGAGATATATGTAATGTAAAAATCGAAAAAAAAAATCTGAACGTGCGTGGTCCATAACTTTCGGAGGCTACGTCAATTTTGTATTTGGTACTGAAGTCACAAGATACTCTAGGATGATTCTCGAGATTCGATAGACTGTCCCTCGATTTTCAAATTTGTGTCCTTTGAAACTATGTTTTAGATAAAATAATTCTATAACTATGAGATGATTTTTTAAAAATATTATAATAAGATATTATTTTTTTGTCGTACTTGCGAGCAATTACAACTTAATTTGGTTTTTGTGTTCTTATTATATTAAACCATTCTGTATAACGGATAAAATCATCTTTCCCGTGTTTTTTGTTGCTCCTTTTGTCATATGTACGAACGATTCCTCGTTTTCCTCCACAGAAATGCACAACTTTATAATATTCTGTCATAAAATTATGAATTCTTCAGTTTCCTCGTAATACTGGAATTTTGGCATGCAATTCTCAGTTAATAATAACTGATTGATAACTAAATTATAAAAACCCATATAAATTGGTATCGCCAAACGAAGTCACTTGAGAATATGTCGTATATTCAGAATGAAAGACATATATATCATTATTATTATGTATATATTATGAGTATAATATCAAAAGATGATCTGACTTACCATTCGAAGAATGGTTAAATATTTTTTTGAGGAGAAATGAAGTTGATATCCGTCATCAAATAACCTTTAAAAAAAAAATAAAATTATGAATTTTATGTGGAAAACGGACATCAGGAGATTAAAAAAATCCTCCAATGAATCTAGTTAAAAAATATATAATTTTTAATTTAAAAAAATCGTATTTAAGGGTTTTGAAGGATGTTAAAATCGAATTTGACTTTTTTTCCTTAATTTAGTATTTGAAAAGAAGAATGTATAGTTCTGAATTTTGTATTACGTTTATTTTTTTTTTAATTTAGTATTTTAATTAACTATCCTGTTCAGCATGACCAAGTTTCTTTGATAGGGTTTTCATTGATTAGTTGTCAGGTGAGAATGATATATGTGCAACCTAACCCGATATGTTTTCATAACTATTAATTAAAAATATCTATTTTTATGAATTATATATAGATATAGTATATCTATATATATATAATAAATAATTAAAATATTTTTATCATCTTTTATTAAATCATTAATAATTGTAATTAACATACATCAAATTTGAAATTCACAGTTTATATACACTTTCTAAATTTTTTGAAGGTTATACTTAAGTCTTATTTAATATTGTTACTTAACCTTTCAACCCCTAACTTAAGGAACATCATATTTAATTTATTTATTTATTCATTCAGAAACATACATCAGATATGGTGAAACCAGATAACATCTATCGGCTGGTGCCAAAATAATATAGAGAAATGATAAACATAAATGAAATATGAGTTATTTACAATTTTGATTATTAGAACGCTGTCCACAGTGCTATGATTAATAAGTTATGATGCTGGTATGATTAATAAGTTAGAACAGTACAATATGAATTAATTTATAGCAATAAAACCAATCATTCATCCAAGGAAATACAACTAAATACAAAATACCAAAATTAAAATAGAGTAAATTAAAACAAAATGAATAAAAGAACGTATGAAGTCAATAATAATGAAACGAATTTGCAATCAATAAATTAACAATAATGGGCGAATGTATTCGTAATAAGTATGAAGTGAACTTGACTAAAATAAAAATACAATATAAAATTTAATAAAGAATACAATATATAATAAATATAATAGAACATACAATAATAAGTACAATATGTAGCATGATATTTAATATAAAGAATACAATAATGAATGAAGCATTACAACTGAAAATGAACTAAAGGATAAAATAAAACCAAATGATACAAAAATACGATAAAAATGATGATTTAAGTATATCAAACAAATAATATATATAATCAAACACATATATACACAAAGACACACACTAGATAGCTAATCATAATATAATGAATCGAGGTCATTAAGTGGAGATTATAGTGAGTTTGAGTATGAGTTTTACTTATAAAATAAAAAATAAAATGACCTTAAAATATAATGATAATATGTCTAACCTCGTCTGGAGGTACGTTAAGTAATTTAGTATTAATTTATAATGTTTAAGAAAGTTGTAAACCAAATTGTCAATAAAAAAAAATTGCATATGAATAACAAAAGTAGGTAACAGGTGAAATGTTGGAAGTTAATAAATATTAGCATTTTGTTAATTGATTAATTGCTAATATACAAAATCGAACAATAACGCACCGCAATAATAAAGCAGAAAATCTCAAAATTGTTGCCACTTTACCACCTTAACTATTTTACATTTACAAAACCAATTATCCTATGATTTACAAATAGTATACAAAATTCAAAAAAATTTTTTATTACTTCAATGAAAACTATGTATAGTTACTTGTCAAAATTGATGAGTCTGCGAAGTACAGGTAGGGGGAATAAAAATGGCGGCTGTTTCAAAACGTTAAAAAAATTAATTTTTCATTTGGAGCTCTATATCTTTAAAAAAAAGAAAACAAATGTTTAAAAAAAGTTAAGGAAAAAAAAATTTCGAACCACCCTATAACGTATATTATCTTACTATTTTAAAATGTTCTTAGTAGTTTTTATTTATTTTTTTTTTTGAGCCCTGATGAAGTTCTACAAAGTGGGATAAAACGTCGGAAAATAAATAACTATTTTCGTTCTTTTTGACTGCAACCCTGACCATCTTCTACATATTTCATTCTGTATAATATTTTATTCATTGGTCGTTCATATATATATTATAATTTTATATTGCTCTACTTTTTCAAAAGTAATTGATTGGTAATTTGGCAATAAGGAACAATATTTAAGCAACAATATTGTTTTTTTTTTTTCATTTTTTTTTTTTTCATTTGTTCATTTTTTTTTAAAGTTTTGACTGCCGTCAAAATAGCCCTGAAGAAGCCCTGCAACGTGGGGCGAAACGTTGGCTCATTAAATTAGTATATTTCTACTATTTGAGTAGAAATATACTATTGATTTTTTTTTTTTTATTTTTTTCATTTTTTTTTAGAGAAGTGAAGGTGAAAAAATGGAGGACATGATTTTCCCATGTGAAATCATGAGGTGACTTTTATTGTATAAAATAAAATATATAAA
>NW_027111805.1:57771-61077 GCF_000696795.3 Halyomorpha halys
TTTTCTCATTTTTTTTTTTTTTTTAGTTTTGACTGCCGTCAAAATAGCCCTGAAGAAGCCCTGCAACGTGGGGCGAAACGTTGGCTCATTAAATTAGTTATTTCTACTATTTGAGTTTTTCTTGACCGCACCCGGACCATATTCCTTTCATCTTTACACACGGTCAATCAATAATCTTCCAGAACAATATTTAAAGTACTTTTTCTGGAAAGTGTTGGAATTGAAACTAGTCGATCTATAAACTGAGAAGTCCAATTGGAAAAGTGTTCCCACTGTGAATAATATAGACATATCTCTTATAAAACGAGCGAGGATTGATATTTACTCAAAGTAGGTTTAAGTGAAAGTTCTGTTATTTGCGCACTGCACCAAAGTTTGTATTATTATTTTTTTGGCATTAATTATTATTTTTGGACTTAGGGATGAAGCAGATCGAAGCTAACCCCGAGGCGAAGCGGCTCTACGACGACCTCCTGTCAAACTACAACCGGCTCATCAGACCCGTCCCTAACAACACGGACACACTCACTGTCTACCTCAGGCTTAAGATGTCTCAGCTGCTAGAAATGGTAAGTTGAACATTTTATCCTATAGATAATAAATATGTTATCTTATCCTATGTTGACAGTATAAATATTAAATAAATGGTAGGCAACGTAACTCAGGAACATCGACCCCCGGTGCCCAACGTGCGGAGTTCCTGAAAAAGCAGAACACGTAATAATAGATTGCTCTGCCATGGAAGGACACCGAGCCAGGGTGTCGAGAAAGACCGGGATTTACGCCCTCGCCGAGTCGGACCTTCCCAGTTTGATAGAAGAAGATAATTATCCCTTCTTCAAGGAGTTCATTTACGGGTGGAAGGAGGTGGTGGGCCCCACTCATTACACGATGGGAAGGACTTGACCGCCCAACATCGGCGAGCCACCAGAAGATGAGGAAGCTGATCCAGATTGAGACCAGGAGGGCTGGACCAGCCTGGTAACTGCAGGAGGCACCCAGAGGGATGCAGTGGACAAGGTGCAGCTTCATCAGACGTAGCGCTGGGCTGCACCACAGTAAAGAAAAAAAAATTTAATAATTAACAAAAGAATAAAAAAGGAAAAAAAAAATTGGTGATATCCTAGGGAGTAGTGGCGCATGCGCAAACCCCAGCGCACTACCCCACTGCTCCCGCACCCCGTATGCCAGAGATGGCAAGGGAGGGAGTTAAAAAAAAAAAAAAAAAAAAAAAAAGGCAACGTAACTCAACATGAATGACATCAAAGCTGCTGGCAAAACAAAGTAGAACTAACTAGACAATAAATAGGGCACACTCCACTAATCCAAATAGTACAAGAGCCCAAGAGGAGAAAAAAGGCAGCAAGAAAAAAATTATTTCTCCCCAATTTTTGATTACTTTAATGAAAACTGGGGGAGCGCGGTGGCCACGGGGTAAAGAGCCTCGTTACTAACTCCAAGGACCCAAGTTCAAATCTGGCTGGGCAGAAAATTGTTTTCTGTTACTCTGTAGTCGTGAGTTTACTCCCGTGGGTTCTGGAGCCCGCCTGGGGTCCACCCAGCCTCTCAAAATTGGGTACCCTTAATTGGGTAAAAATCTGGCGGTCGAGCGTGATTCTGACCAAATCACCTCCTTGCACAACCGCAAGTAACAGTACTTCTTTACAAAGTACTGGACCCATGACCCCTAACCCTTCATGGGTTTATGGGGTACAGATTTTTTTTTTTTTTAATGAGAACTATGTACAATTACTAGTCAAAATTGATGAGTCAGCGAAGTACAGGTAGGGAGAATAAAAAATGATGGCTGTTTCAAAGCGTTAACAAAAAAATTTTTTTTTCATCCGGAGCTCTATATCTTTAAAACTACAAACAACTCCCGAAAACATAATTGAAGCTAGAGTAAATTTGATAAAATAGAGCTATTTACGTTCAATAGTTCCCGAGATATAGTTTTTTTAAAAAGCAACATTGCATAAAAAATTCACTAAAAGTCAGAATTAGTGGATTTGTTTTGAGAAATCTATATCTCGAAAATTATAAGACTCACAGATTTCTATTAGCACTCAAATCAGAGCTAGTTCAATGTACTGTAATTGAAGTAGATTTATCTTTGTACGAGTAGTTTTTATGATATTTGCTAAAATAAATAGATTTATAGTTGTTCAGACAAAATTTTATATTCATATGTGAATATCATAAAAACTACTACCCTTACGAAGACACGTCTCATAAACTACTTTATAGTAACTTAAATTATCTTTATTCTGAGTGCTGGCAGATATGTACATTTTATGATTTCTAAGATATATTTTTTAAAATCAAAAATTTTATCCGAACAACTAAAAATTAACATTTTCTGAAGTCATTAAATTATATATCATTAAAAATACAACTCCTTCGAAAATAAACGTTATAAACAACTTTATAATATATTTAACTAGCTTGAATCTGAGTGCTGGCAGACATCTGTACGTGTTAACGTTGCTTTTTAAAAAGCTATATCTCGAATACTACTTAACGTAAATAGCTCTATTAGGGCTCATATTTTAGCAAATTTACTCTGTTTTAAATGATGTTATATTAGGTGTTCTAGTGTTGTTGATAGTTTTCACAGATATAGAGCTCCGAATGAAATTTTTTTTTATAGCTTTTGGAACAGTCGCCATTTTTTATTCACCTATACTACTATTATACTACTATTATACTAACTATACTTTGCAGACTCATCTATTTTGACTAGTAATTATACTCGTATATAGTTTTCATTAAGTAATTATAAATCGAGGTGAAATAACTGCCTTTTTTCTCCTCTTTGGCCCTTATACTATTTAGACAGTGTGACGTACCACTAAATGTTAAACACATACTGACAGACATGATTAGATAGACTCCGGATTACCATATCATTTGATAGACACCGGATTACCATATCATTTGGCAACTTAAATAAACGATAATAGCCCTCACATTGTTGAATTATTTAATTTCCTTTAGAGAACAAATATTAATCAACATATAAAGCAAATTTGATTTATTACATCAAGTAATGTCACTGTTATCGATTTTTTTTTTCAATTTTATTTTATTTATTTTTAATATTTACTATTCCTATGATATCAGATAATATATTCTAGTTGAAATATAATGAATTTTTTTTTTCAATGTTGGTAATGTTTCTGTCTATTAAGAAGCTCAGTCAGTATGCATATGCAAACAGGATAGCATAGGTAGATTGTGGATTGCCTTATATTATATTTTAAAAAAAAATCTTATAGGCCACTTAAGACACTTGAGTTCCTTATA
>NW_027111805.1:61147-78088 GCF_000696795.3 Halyomorpha halys
TATTTATCTCATCGTTATTAATATTTTATAATTTAATTAAATTTAGATAATATTTCATAGCCACGGATTTAGAGTAGAACCTATTCTTTGTTTCATTAAATTATATTTTAGCAACAAAATAACGTTTGAATTCTGTAATGCAATGAATAATCATTTTCGCTTGATTTTTCAGAACTTGAAGAATCAAGTAATGACGACAAACCTGTGGGTGGAGCAGGTAAGTGGTGACATTTTTTCTCCGTTGTTTTATGAAATCATTATAATTTATTTTATTGATTTACTTTTGACTATTCACTAATCATTAGTGCTGGATCAATATGCACTTTTTTTTTATACAATAAAAAAAAATATGTTGTAGATATTAAAAGGACATATTTGCTCCCATTGTTTTATTCAATGAATGCTATTCCAGTATTTTGGAAAATTTTGAATTATATTATATGTAATTAAATATTTTATGTTTTTATAGTTAAAATATACAATATATATTGACTTAGGCAGCCTTTAAAATAGTATTACATATTTCACATTATTGCCATCTAAAGAAATTTAAATTTTAGGAACTTTCAACAGTATTTTCTTTTTTTACTTTATATTGATTGTTCTAACACTAAAAAATTTGAATAATTAAGTTAAGTATTATTAACATTAATAAAAAGATGAAAGGAGGAGGAAGAAAAAAATAAAATAAATAAATGATTGGAGGAAGATAGTCCGGGTGGGGGTTAATAAAGGTATCAAAATAGTAAAAGAAAACTATTTATTGTTAACAAACGTTTCGCTTCACTTTGTAGGGCTTCGTCAGGGCTGACACCATAACAGAACATCATTATTATCAGCCCTGATGAAGCCCTGTAAAGTGGGGCGAAACGTTGGTTAACAATAAATGGATTTCTTTTATTATTTTGATACCTTTATTGACCCCCACCCGGACTATCTTATTCCAATAAAAATAAATAATCGTGAGAGTAGTATATTAATATACTTAAAAATAGCCAAAATAATAAATTGGCAAAGAGCCTTGACCAATTAAATAACATATAAATTTCTCACGCCTTTTTTTTTTAATTATATGACATTACGAATCATACAAACTTTTAGTTTTATAACAATCATTAATATAGGCAATATTAGCTCTAAACATTTTTAAAATACAAAAGACAGTCACATATGATTCAATGTAAGTACGAACTCGCTGATTTCTTTAACAGATATATTCCTTTATTTATTATTATTTTTGAAAAGTTTGTTTAATATTACAATTTGTTTAATATTATTATTTGTACAATTCTATGAATTTTAACTATATAAGATATTAAATCAATAAGGCATTATATTACGGTATATATGTATGAGTTTATTGAAGTACAGAGTTTCAGTTCATACGTTAGTGTTAAAAATTATAATCGAAGCACTGTATTTTAATATTAACTTTAAATATCGCTAAACTAATTTACTGCGTTATATATAAGCTAATAAATATATCTAATCTATTAATCTATACAATATGTTTGACTACTTTTTTGGCTCTTCGGTTCCTTCCTTTTACTAACAAAAAGAAAATCGCATATAAAGAAATATTGAAGTTTATATTATTATTTTTTGAAAAGTCCTTATCACTGAAGATTTATATCATTACTGATAAAATAGATAATATAGCACACAGCGTCGGTGAATTGTAAGTTTCTTTATATTGTAGCTTTTAGATAAAAGGATACTGCTGAATAATTATTTATTATTATAATTATAATTTATTTATTATTATAATTATAATTTATTTATTATTATAATTATAATTTATTATTATAATGATTTTCATGAAATTGACGCTAATTTTGAAGGAGTCTATTTTCCAGCTTCTTCTTGTGGTCTTCAGTAACAATATAGAATATTTTTTTATTTGTTTTTATATCATTGCGAAAACTATTTTACATCAATTATGAACTTTCAATCTAATTTTTTAATCAGATTTCGTATATATAGATCATTTAAAAAAAAAAAAACGTACGGGTTACAAATAAACCCACCCAGGCTAGATTCGAATCGGCACCGCTTCTGACACGAGAGTGCGAACTTGATGACTCATCATACTCGGCCATCTAGAGCCAATCGTATGCTTATAATATGGATCGGATGCTTCTTATTTAGAAATAATATTATTTGATAGATTGAATTAAACTTTTAATGATTTATTTTTTTTTTTATTAATGCAGAAATGGGTCGATTACAAATTACGTTGGGATCCTGAAGAATATGGCGGTGTTGAGATGCTGTACGTACCTTCAGAACACATCTGGTTACCGGATATCGTCTTGTATAATAAGTAAGTTATCAGTATTTTTTTTGTTGTAGAATAGCAATTAAATTCTAGGAAATAAAATGTGGTGAATCATAAAATTTTTTATGATTCTTGTTCATGAGGCGGTATAGTTGTTAGTATTGAGGGAGAGGAAGAGTCAGTACCGCTAGACTTGTTCCTATATAGAAGACATATCTTCCGGAGAATCTCCGGGATAGGATCACACAAGACCCAAGATGATAAAAAGGAATTATTCGGGAGTGGAATCAACAGTGGTATCTACCCAAAAAAAATACTATCTTGAGAAGATATATCACCATCGTCTACTCACGGTTAGAAGCTAAATGAGTCATATGTATTGAAGATAATAATATCTCACAGGACTTGGAGGATTCCATGCTAAGTTCCATGGCTTTGGAAAGGGCATTCACCCCCTTTTCCTCTGTTGTAAGCTTTCAGAAGGTTTTCACAAACAAAACGGAGGTTTAGTCTATAGAGACTAAGCTATTGGGGAAAACTGGACTAGAAACTTTCCTCACTCAGCATGAACAACCCTTTCTACAATAAATGTTTTTCTTCAGTTATTCAATATGTGTAACTACAACCCGTACTACGAAAAATACTTTCTCTCATTCAGTAAGTACAACTAGTCTTACTACAAAATTTTTGAGTACTGGTGGAATTCTTCCGTAGCCTATTAATAATAATATGGGATAGAAATTCCTCTCAAAAATTGCAAATAGACTCATTCAAATCTGTTAGGCTTTAAAGATATACTAAAGTTATTCAAAATGTCGACCTTATCAGGTTCATTATGGTTCCATGCATGAGAACAAACCATTACGCCATTATAATCTCTAAAACAAAAATAAATTAAACGAAATCTATAACTTACAGTTAAACCAATAGATTAATAAAAAAATATTCACATTATAATAATTAAATATTAAATGCTCCAAAACTATATCTTTTCTATAAAATCCAGACAAAAAAGGAAATCCGCAAAGAGATACATTAGAAACACAAAAGCAAGAACAAGTAAATGGTAAGCAATTAATTTCGAGTCATAATTCTTAGGATACCGTAATTGTTTCCAATTAACATACCCAAAAATCTGGTCTCATATTCCGTAAAATAAAAACAAAACAACCTGCAGCACTACTTCTTCTGTTCAGTTCCTTGGTAAGGCAGTATTGTTCCTATATTCAACGTGATGAAAGGAGGTGATTTGATCGAATCATACTCAATCGTTATGATTTTCCAATTAATGAAATCAGCTTTATAGAGACTGGATGTATCCCACAGGACTCTTGACTTCAGAATAGGTTTTCAGCTAATATAACATAAAATTGTGTTTGAGGAAGCTCCCTAAAGCATTTGGAATGGGACTTCGATATGCTGCTCTCTAGTGGCAAATTCATGAAGAAGAGCCTTTGTGGCCAAATTAGCCTGTAGAGGTTGAAGAGTGAGCACAGTGGCGTTAGAGCGTCACCATTTTTGCTACTATTCAATAATTCACTATGAGTGTAGGTTAGAATATTTCGTAAGCTAAAATTTACTTAAGAGACTTAGTATTAGAGTAAAGTTTCTATCACCCAAATGTAAATTATGTGTTGAATTTTTTTCACAGCGCTGACGGTAACTACGAAGTGACGCTCATGACAAAGGCTACACTCAAGTATACTGGAGAAGTTATCTGGAGGCCTCCCGCAATTTACAAGTCTTCTTGCGAGATCAACGTACTCTACTTCCCCTTCGACGAGCAGAGCTGTACAATGAAGTTCGGTAGCTGGACATACAACGGGTTCCAGGTAATTCCAATCTTACGAAAGTAAAAGTAATTTAATAAAAGTCAAAGTCCATTTTGATTCCTTGTTAAATCTCACAGTTCCCATTAAGTCCGAAGGTTAAAATTGAGTATAGATTTATTATAAGTTAATAAAAAAGGTCCAGAACTTTCTGAAGTTTATTATTAGTAAGTGGATGAAAAAGGAGCGAGCGTAAGGGTCCTTCAATGGTTCAATTATTAAATAAGGCACTTTTATATGGGAATAAATATGTTTAATATACAAATATAAAACAAAAGAAAGTAAAACAAATCATTAACATAAAGGAACAAGTTCACCGTACGAAGTAGATTGGAGGAAGGTAGTCCGGGTAGCAATCAATAAACATTTCAAAATAGTAAAAAAAAACTATTTATCAATACCTTTTCTATTCTATCAAAATAGCCCTATTAGTTCAGGCATCTTATTCATCTTATTAAATAATTATAATAATTTAATAGTAAAAGAAATCTATTTTGATACCTTTATTGACCGCCATCTGGACTATCTTCCTCCAATAATGGATATAAACAAAATAATTGAATAAAAAATGCGTAATACAAACTAACGTGAGCACTGTGGTAACAAATATATCATAAAAACACATTTTACAAAGGATAATTAAAAAAAATTAAAAAAAAAACGGGGAAAATATCTGGTACAATGCGCACACCACATTTCCTTACTTAAAGAATTCCTATTTTAGAAGGTGAAAATAAGAAAAAAAAATTTCTTATAATATATTTATTGAAATTTACAACTGTACATTATAATACATTCATTAAATTTGATCTCAGTTATAATGGAGTGAAGCAGGCGTGTAGAGAACTACCCATTGGTAGCACTCAATGACTGTTACACTAACAGGTCTCGTAGCCATTTTCTTTTTAGGCGCCTCGGAGGATTGCCAGGAATGGAAGAGGATGCAAGGTTAGAAACTAGTGGGTTTTGGTGGTTAAGGAGTTTATAATGGAAGGAATGATATCTGGTTCGGGATAGATTGATTACTTAGGGAACATTTAAATGTTTGTGTATGATTTTATTGGTAACAAAAGCGAAGAGTATTAAGGATTTTGGATTATAATGATTGGATACGAGAGGAATTCGAAAGTTTAGTGGAACCCCAAAGCTAGGAGTAGAGACTCCGTATGTCCAGATAAGCCTTATTACAGTCATGTAGATCAATCTTTTGTAATGAATTGGAAGCTTAGACCGTTTGTCTACTAAGTGTTGTAATAGTCGAAATCGACGTGCAGTTTTCTGTCTTTACAGTC
The DNA here is from genome assembly GCF_000696795.3 of Halyomorpha halys. Taxonomy (NCBI): domain Eukaryota; kingdom Metazoa; phylum Arthropoda; class Insecta; order Hemiptera; family Pentatomidae; genus Halyomorpha; species Halyomorpha halys. The sequence continues at coordinate 66,547 of NW_027111805.1, forward strand.
TTGTGTTAGGATTCCAGGTTAGTCGTTTGTCCAGATTTAGTTCAAGGAAGTGGATCTATTCGACAGGGGTAAGATAAACATTACTAAAGGAGACTGTAGGGCAGTCGATAGGTTTACTACGAAGGGTAAAGGTGATTTGATGGGATTTATTTTGATCCTCCAATTACGACACTATTCTTTGAGGACTATTCCACATAGGAGAGTTTGGGGTGCAATTAAACGGTTATTATTAACAGCGAGCACACATTGTGAGGCTAGTGTGAGGATTGGTTGGGATGTCAGCTGCATAAATGGTGGTAACAAAAATTAAAACTTTTTTCTTACCTTTTCAGGAATTTATACTCTGCCTTCTCTTTATATTTCTGCCCAAGTTATTAATTACATGTCAAATTATCCTATTAAATTTCCTCCACCGCCTTCCAGAAAGTTAAAAATAGTTCTTTTTATACGGTAGTTGATAGTGTAAGTTGATCTAAAATTAAAAGTTTTAAAAATTAATGAAATTGTGACAAAATAGGATAATTTGGCTTGTAATTAATGACCTGGCCTGAATAGCCTGCAAAACACTTTTAAATTTGGATGTAAGGTGTTAATTTATGTTAAAGATAGTTCTTGAGGATATATGCCGAAACGTTGGACTGTTAAGATAGTAAAGAGTGTTGTGACTTAACATGGATACCATTTGAATTATTTAAAAAAGTTATTTATTTTAAATTATATTTTTTTTACTTATGTCTATCTGTATATCTAAATTTCAGTGCACTGAGCCATTGTGTATTGCGTTAAAAATTAAGTTTTAACGAAAATAAAATTTTTTTTTTTTAAAATGTGATTATGCCAATGAAAGTCGAACATTTTTGGCAAAAAAAATTAATTTGCTATTATTTCGAAAATTCATATTTAGGGTTTCTCGAGATGATAAAAATGAATATCGAATATGTTTTACGTACCACACTTTGATAGGTCAGTCTTTCTGAATCGTTTCAGTACAGTACTAATAATGAAGCACAATGAAGATTATTATATAAAAACTATTCATATTTTATGTATTATATATATAACAATATAATAAATATCAAATTTTCGAAAAGAATAAGAAAATATCAAATGAACCGGACCAGTGGTAACAATTATACAATTAGCTGTTAGCATTAATGTTACTTATAGTTACCGTCTTATTACTTCATCTATATGTTCATTGATATCAAAGTTTCAATAGTGTTCAATTAATGTTTACACATCCTAAAATATAGCAATAGCGAACCATTGTTGTGTCTGCTAGTTACGTATAAACACAAGGTGTATTTATATACAATTTTTTTTTTAATTTACTTTTCTGGATAAATTGAAATATGTTTTTCAATCCATCCGATCCATACTTTGGATAAGATGTATACAACAATGCATATATTGCAAATGGGAGTTTGATATTGATTGGGAAGGCGTGGCCTACTCCATTTCAGCTCATGCATCACCTAGGTAACCTACCGTTAGCGAAATTCTTGTAATGATTTATCATTTCCTTCGGAGTATGCGTTTTGTTCTCCATCGGCGCCCCGGTGCATCATTGCCCCGATGGACGCCACCGGGCCCGAACTGGTGGGGAATGGGGGAAAGGTTGTAAGGAGAAGGGGTGAGTTTATTGCTATAATTATTTTATACTATAAATTAATAAATGATTAATTTAATAATTATCTTTTATGCAAAAAACGATTATTTTTTTCTCGAAAATTTAGTGCTTCATGAACTTACAATACCCATATCTACAACATTCAAAATAATGGCTTAAAAATACTGTCGGTTATATTTTTATTTTAATACGAAATAATAACGTTAGCGTTAGTTTTAAAAAGTGTTCAATGATGATAGAAACTCATGTATGATTTTATTATGGTTTCATTACTTACTTTATTGCTTTAATTTTTGAATATGTTAGAGTTTTGTTTTATTTCTTTAAAATCAAGTAGGGTTCATTGTCACTCAGGTATACTTTGTCTGTTGAAATAATTAGTGCATAGTACTATTTTTTACTTATTAATTTATATTTTAAGCGTCAAAATAATTATATTTTCTGTGAAAATTACCCGTTTATGACTTTTTTAATATAATTTCAACCTCTGGAGAACGTTCTGGGCCGTTAGCTCATAATATAGTTTTTTTTCAATAAATAAATTTAAAAAATGCAAAATCAAAAGTAGAAATTCCGGTTAGAAAAAAATGTTTTAAGGGAATTTCTTACAAAAAAAAACCAAAACAAATTATTTTTACCTTTGAATAACTGTCCAAAACTATAGTTTATTTTTCAATAAATTTTTAAAAAAAAAATGAAATTTCAAAGGTTTTAAAATTATACAGAAATTTTGAATATCATATAAAAAAATATTTTAAGGAAATTTCTTAAATAAAATAATTATTTTTAACCATTGGACAACTGCCTAAAACTATACTTTATTTTTCAATAAATAAATAATGCAAAATATTTTTTTTTAATTATATAGAAATTTCTAATAATAAATATTGACAAAAAAATATTTTAAAGGAATTTAAAAAAAAAAATTACAAAAATTATTTTTAACCTTTGGAAACAAAGGTTTTATAAAAGTATGTTTTATATTTTCTGAACATATTACACTCCAACATAACATAAAAATATATATTTTTTTTTACTTGAAATCATTTCAGGAGAAACTATTTTAAAAATGCATTCATATCAATATTAAAAAAATTTAAATATTCTTTGGTCAAAATTTGGAATCATCCATATATTTTATTTAACGATTGAATAATAAAACTAAAACAAAAATTTCTTTTTATACATCGAAGAAGTAACCCTTCTAAAGTAAGGAAGTAACTTTAAAAAAAATACAATGAAAGTTTTCCCTTTTAGGAAAATTACAACTTTTCAATTAATTTTTTGACTGAACAGATTTTTATATAAATTCTAAATCTGTCCAGTCACAAAAAATAATTGAAAAGTTGTAATTTTCCTAAAAGAGAAAACTTTTAATTGTATTTTTTGCAAAGTTAGTGGAAATGTACTTAGCTCCACGGTGATGTAAGCCACTATGAGTGTGAAGAGTTTTGAAAAAATAGTATTAAACAAATATTATAGGAGGAACTGACGTACATAAGTTAAATTTTTATCAAAAATATTAATTAATAACACCTATTTGCCAGAAAAAAAGTATATATATCAAATTTATTCTGTTAATATGTACCACTCAGGTAAAAAAAAAAATAATAATAAAAAATCAGTTACACCTTAATTGTGAGATATGTCTAACCAATTTGTTTTTAAATTTATGTATTAATCTTGAGATAAGATATTAATATTTCGACGAATATTTTTGATTTATTATTGTTATAATTTTTTATGGATATTGTAAAAAAAAAAAAGATGGAACATGAAAAATACCATTTATCATTATATATGAAATTTATTATTTTTTTTTTTCTCATATCTTTCAGTTAATATAAAACTTTTATTTCACACTTTAAAATTATTTGTGTATAAACATAGATAAAATATTAATGAAGGTTTTGAATTAATAAAAATATTTCAGTTGAGGATTTTCTGTAACCGAGTGTGAAATAATATTTGATTAATGCTACTATAAACTTTTGAAATACTGGACCAATTTAACTACTAGTTTTTCAAAATATTCTCTGACGCCATGGAAGCTAATGGAATCCCTAATTTCTCAAAAATTGAACTTTTTGGCGCGCAGCTCAGAAAGTATAATTTTTCTTGCGGTTATTATATACAGATCGATTTGTTTCCTTCTGAAGAATAAGAAAATATTACTGATTCCTTCAAATGATATTATATTTACAAAAAAAAATATAAAAACGTAATGAGGCTTCAAGTAAAGTAGGTGAAAAATTTTTTTGTTTAGTAATAAGCAAGTTATATCCGTTTTTATAATTACCTGAAACCCTCAAATACCATTTTTCAAACAAATTAAAAATTAGAAATTTATCAATTCTATTCATTTGGATGGTTCTTGTTTTGTCTCAATGTGTTCATTATTCACATGACCGTTCAAAACTCCTCTGCATTTTATCCAATTCCTATGTTACAAGCAGTGGAAAGTTGAATTGCCGCCGTTTTAATTTGTATTGACACCATTTAGAATTTCCTTCATTCAGAAAGCCCTAATGAAGCCTTGAAATGTGGGGCGAAACTTAGGCTCATAATAATTTTTTTTTTGGGGGGGGGGGGTATTTCAGTTCTTTTAACCGAACCCGAACTATCTTCCTTTTATACTCTACATACGAACAATCTCCGATCTTCCAAAATAAATAAATTTCTAAATTCTACTGATAATTTTTTAATTACAATGATATTTTTTGTACATAGTAGCTACTTTTTATTCTATACTTGCTATAATTTCGTTTTGCTTGACATTTGTGTGGTATTTGAATATATTTTTAACGATTGCTCTTGGATTCGTTGAATAAGGAAAAGTTTACTCCTGGATAGGAATCGATACTTTTTTTTGTTGCATTTCACGCTTGCGCGGAGACCCGTAACTAAAATTAAATGCAGACATATTGAAGTTAGCAATTGGTGGCTTCAATGGTCATACCCAAAGGTTTGGCTCTCAGAAATCAGGTCGTTTTTGGGTTTGAATTATTTTTTTTTAAGGTAATTTTATGAAAATTATGTTCTATTTTGCTCCTAATCTTTGAATTAATGCTTCAGGTTGACTTGAAACATATGGACCAGGTTTCGGGCAACAATCTTGTTGAAGTTGGCATTGATCTTACTGAGTTCTATCTGTCGGTGGAATGGGACATCCTTGCAGTGCCTGCAACAAGAAATGAAGAATACTATCCTTGCTGCAAGGAACCGTACTCAGGTACTATAATTTATTTTATTTTAGGGGTCAAAATGATTATTTTTTTTATTACTAGGGGTCCCCACTCCCCCTCCCTTCCCGCCTAACAACGGACCAACCCCCCTTTACAAATTATACAACTGTTCATTTAATTGTATTACTCGTTGCACGAATTGTATAATTGTAATTTACAGGTATTCTGTAGTTCAAATTATATTATTTTTTTTAATACAATAATAATATTCTTTATTTATCCTGGGACTGATCCCTTAAGAATAATATTATAGGTGTCAGAATTATGATTTAGAGCCTTAGAGTAAAATAAAAAATTTTCAAAATGAAAATGAGATTATAAACCATCATAAGTTTAATTATAATTATGAATTTGATGCTATCAAAAATAAACAATAATAATTAACAAAATACATTAAATAAAATAAAACTGTATATTATATTATAAATTATTAGGTGAATAACTTAATAAAAAATTTAAAATAAATAAAAAATGAAAATAATTAAATATAAGTAAACTAAAAATAATAAATAAAAGGTACAATTACTGTTAATATACATATTTACAAGTTTAAACAAAAATCAGAATTATCAAATGCAGGAGATAAATAAATAAATAAACCAACGTAAAGATATGAAAAAAAAAATCCTCTTACAAATAATAAATCTTACGGTTATAAGTTTAATAAAATGAAATAAATAATAATTCCAATATCCTTATATATCTTAATAAATTATTAAAAAATTTCAATAATATTTACGATAAATATTATTTCTCTTCCCATTTATTTACCTCTTATTTAAAACTGTTAATTGTTATTCTTCCGGAATTGGGAGGATAGAGATTGGTTGAAATTACGGGATTTGAAGATTAGAAGGGTATTAGAACAACGAATGAAGGAATATAGTGCAATAAATATAAATATATTGTATTTCCTTTTCTTTTCTAACAGTTTTAGGATTTAAGTTTTAAATTCACTGAGAAGGTAAAATAAAATACTACACGGTGATTACTAAAAACATTTTTCTATAACAGAGAGAAATCTTTCTGGAAAATTATCCTTTTTTTGACAAATTTACTTTATTTCAACATCTAAACAACATTTTGGGCTATTGACCCAGTAGGTATTTTATATTTCAATAAATAAATAATTCAAAATCAACAGTTTTAAAATTATAAAGAAATGTACTAGCTTTAATTTGAGTTCTAATTGACATCTCATGGTTCATAAAGATTTCCAGCAGTTAATTCACTACTGATTTATTAGTACAATTTTCATAAAATATTGGTTTTAATAAAACTGTTTCTTGAGATTTATTTTAGAAAACTTACAGTACTTTATATAATGTTCTATTAAGTTTTCTAGTGTTTTTGTATTTATTTTCTAAAATATCATAAAAAATACTACTCCTACAAAGATAAACGTTTGGAACTTTAATTTTAGATCTGATAGAGATCTTTACGTCGAATGGTTTTTGAGATATTGGTCTCTCAAAATAAATTCACTAACTTTTAATTTTTAATGAATTTTTTTATGAAATACTTCTTTTTAAAAAGTTATGTCTCGAGAATTATTGAGCGTAAATAGCTCTATTAGGGTTCATATTTCAGAAAATTTACTCTACTTTAAATTATGTTCTCTTAGGTTTTCTAGTGTTGTCGGTAGTTTTAAAGATATAGAGCTCCGAATGAAATTTTTTTTAACGTTTTGAAAATCCACTATTTTTTATCCTCCCCCCTCCAACTATACTTGGTAGACTTATCAATTTTAATTAGTAATTATACGTAGTTTTCATTGAGGTAATAAAAAATAGGGGTAAAATAAGTGACTTTTTTCTCCTCTTGGACTCTTGTACTAATTGTTAAATATCTGGTGACGTTTTTGGTTATTTTTTACTACTAGAAATGTTTATACAAATTATTTTAATTTTTTAATCTTGTAGAATTAAAAAGTGAAATATTTTACTAGGTATTTTACTGGCTAACTCTGTTTATATTGGGGTCGCCCCTTAAACTAAAAAATCTATAATAATAATAATACTTACACCATTCTTTGTAGATATCACATTCAACCTGACCATGCGACGGAAGACCCTCTTCTACACCGTGAACCTCATCATCCCTTGCGTGGGTATCACCTTCTTGACAGTCCTCGTCTTCTACCTTCCTTCTGACTCAGGAGAGAAGATCACACTCTGCTCATCCATCCTGGTCTCGCTCACTGTGTTCTTCCTCCTGTTGGCCGAGATCATTCCTCCGACTTCTTTGGCCGTACCACTGTTGGGAAAATACTTGCTCTTCACCATGGGTATCGTGTCTTTCTCTATATGTGTGACGGTCTGTGTGCTCAATATACATTTCAGGTAAATATTTCGAAGGCAACAATTTATGATATTTTTTCTTCTGGGCAAGTAAGCAGCTCTCATTCTTCATACAAATATTTGTTATCAATTCCACATTATTGTTATGTTTTTCTTTCCGACGTTTCGGGCCCTCCATTCTTCTTCAAATATTTTCTCTAAAAATAGTTACAATGTGCTACTCATTATCTATTGATTTTTCTCATTTATTTGATTAATTACAATTAAATTTAATTAATATAATTGAAAAATAGTTGTAATTCACTAAGAAATATTGAATGGTTAATATAAAATAAATATATTTTAATTACAGAAATTTACAAAATTTCAAATAGAAATTGCATTCATAATTTTTTAATAAGGTAACCATTTAACAAAAAGTTTAAAGAACAAATGAAAAAAAATAAATAATAGAAGAAAAAATTAACACAACTTTCACTTAGTAACATAATTATTTTTCGTAGTTTTGTGTGAGCTTGAGTTGAATTTTTGTGATTTTGGCGTCTATTTTTGTCTTATGAGTCTATTTTTGTGATTTTCGCGAAAAAATATCTAAAGAACAGAGAAGACAAAAATTATGAACAAGATGATTAATTTTTCTGTTGCTATAACTTGCTATTTTAGAGTTTCCCGAAATAGGAATTAAAAAATATAAATTTAACCAAGAATACAACAGATTAACAAAAGATAACTAAGTAGTCAGTAAAGAGCTTGCGGTCTCGGATATTTTCATTTTTCTCCTTCAGTTCTTAATGAAATTTTTTAATATTCTGTACTTATACATTGAATATTATTACAAATAATTAGACCTGTTTATTTTTTTTTCAAATATACTTTACATAAACAGTTTTTGAAAATTTGGCATTTAAGCCCTATTATTCTACTTAAATGAGTATAAAACCTATCTAATATTAAAGACGAATTAATTTCTTATTGAGTCACCGAGTTTAATTAAAATCGTTTGACCCGTATTGAAGAAAATTTAAAAATCAATTCTCTTAAGTGGCACTTTCGGTTTGTCAATTTTATAGAAAAAGATACCGTCTCATCCTAGTTGTATAATCAAATTAAATTTGGAATATGAGTTTCATACGATTTTTCGTTTTTGAGGCCGTTCATAAACAGACGCACTGACTATTTTACGAGACTATGTTTTTTTTGACTCATGGGATCTCAAAACATATTTTTCTGTCCAAAACTCGAATTCGAAATTTATTTTATTCGCAATACTTTTCTTTACCATCTATTACATATATAGGTAATAGATGGTAAAGAAAAGTAATAGTAAGTAAGAGTAATAAAAATCAGAAAATAGAATTATTTATGATGTCAATGTATTAATATTAAGCAGAACCTTCTAGAAAAGCTACAACTCAAGTATTAAATTTCCAAAAAAATGTATTGAAACTTCAATTACAAAAATGTAATTAATTAATAATTTTTTTTTACCTTTTTTTTTGAATTTATGAAAGAATGATCAATGTAACTTTAATTTTTGTTCTTTTGAGGCAAAATATTTGGAAGACTGAGCAAATAAAACATCACAAGAACAATATAAATATTTTTTTCAAATATAGATTTTTTTAAGAAGATGGTCGGGAGGTGCAGTCAGTAAAAAAAAAACACAAATAAACAAACCAATACTTATTTGTATTGACTTTCCGACCTGATTTTCAGGTCTTCATCAGGGCTGTAAAAACAAAAAAATAATATAACAACCATCATTCAGAGAAAAAAAACAATAATAGACTAACAAATTTAGAAATATATATAGCAATGAAACGAAAATATAAACTAGTTGATTAATGATATGAAATAAGACAGTAGTAGATTGATAATAATATTGTTTAAATACATATAAATGCGATTAATAAATAAGTGATACAGTGGATAAGAAAGCTATATTGATGAGTAAAATTAAAAACCTTTTATTTATATAGATGAGTACAAAAAATAATTAAATTAAGAATAAAGTGTACGTAAAAACAATATTTAAAAAAAAAGAAAGAACAAAGGAGAAGAAGAAATACATGGAGAATAGGAAATGAAAAAAGTAAGAAATATAAGATACGAGAGACAGAACTTAAAGTTATTGGCAGATATTCTTAAAGATATTCTGGCTAAACTGTTTTAAATAGCAGGAAATGTTGCTAAAGTACGGTTGTAAATATTATTTTTACATGCTCTGTATTCTTAATTTTTGTTTCTTTTTATTGTTTTTAACTAAATTTTGTACTCATCTGTATAACTAAAAAGGTGTTTAATTTTATGCATCAATATATTTTTCTTACCCACTGTATCATTTATTTATTACTCACATTTATATCTATATAAACAATATTGTTATCAATCTACTACTGTCTTATTCCATTGCTATTAATCAACTAGTTTATATTTTCATTTCATTGTTATATATATTTCTAAATTTGTTAGTATATTATCTATTTTATTTTTATTTGTTTACTTAATTTTATTTGATTTATTTTCTCTGTATAATGGTTTTATCTCTTATTGTTTTTATAGCCCTGATGAAGACCCAAAAATCAGATCGAGAAGTCAGCTGAAATAGATATTGTTTTGTTTATTTGTGTTTTTTGTCTGCTGACCGCACCCCCAACCATCTTCTCCTCTTATATATCTACGGTCACCTATCTTCACCTCATTACTGATTTTTTTATTTTCCCTTACCTATATATGGAATATGTAGTAAGGGAAAGTATTTCAATTGTAAAAAAATTCCTTTTCGAGTTTTAAATGGCAATACATGTTTTAATGTACCCTTAAAAACTCCTTTATCCTCATTGAAATAGCCTGACAGAGCTATGCCGGATTTTCAAAAAATCTTTCTCTAAAGTACTTTTAATCTTGTTTATTTGAAAAACCATAAAAGATTATTATTGTTAGCAATAATTTTATATATATATGCATAGTATGGATATATATAAAATATTAAAGAATATTATGAATTACTAAAAGAGAAACAATAAATAAATCTGAACACATTTTCATATTTTTCTCCAATTCGTTTGAGCGTCTTTTTCAATAAAATTGACAAACTGGAAGTGTACTTAAAAGGAAATCCTGTTTGTTAATCCCATCTTGGGAAACCCCCAAAATTCGTTCTTTTATAGCAACAGAAAAATAAAAATTTTTGTTCATAATTTTTGTCTTCTCCGGTCTTTAGATTATTATTTTTTTTGGGGGGGGGAATAAAAAAATTTGCGATAACTTTAACACAAGCTCTCTCTTTAAATGAAAATTGTGTAATTCATGCAGTGCACCAATTTTTTTTCTCTTATTTTTATTATATCCTAATTTTATTAGATCTTATTTTTATTATATGTTATTTTTACTATATCTTAATTTTATTTTATCTTATTTTTATTATATGTTTTTTTATTATATCTCAATTTTATTATATCTTATTTTTATTATTATTACTTTTATGTTTTATACTCTTTCTTTTAGCTTAACATATTTATTTATTACTTTAAACTTAATATGTTTACTTATTCTATTTTAATTTTCATATGAATGTGTTAGAATATTTTTTTTATATTAATATACGGTAAACGGGGACGACCATGTTGGGTGTTATGTGCATATATATGTATTTTTTACTATATTTGAAATGGTTATATATTCTTTTGTAGTTTAACTTAATATTTTTATGAGTGATGAAAAAAAGAAGACAATTTTGTAGGATTGACACAGTAGAAAAATTAAACATATTTAAAGAACGATAAAAAGCTGAAAAAATGTGCAAGGGAAGAAATAATAAATAATAAAAAGGAAAAAAAAAATAAATCATGTATAAATTTATTACAAAATGCAGAAATATTTATAATGCGACGGTTTAAAAAAAAATATGCTGTGACTATTTATATTAATAGGATTATAAAAAAAATTGTGCTTTACTAGTCATGAGTATGCTGTGTATAAGACAGGCTAATGAACTTGGGTTTATTTTTTAATAAAATGTTTTTCTCCCTTAATTTTATAACAGCTTCATTTTATTATATCTTAATTTTTTGGTTTGATTTTAATCCGATTGGAAAGCAGGATCAGTGGTAGTTTTCTTCCCTCTCAGGATTCGATATTGCACGTTATGAGTTGGTAAAGAAAAATATATTATTTACTAGATAGAATGGAATGGAGTTCCTGACACTTACATGCTTAAGGACCAGAAATCTTCTCAACAGCTCTGGTGACACAGTGGCAGTTTATTGATTAACACAACTCCCATTTGATATAATACAATCAATAAATTGTTGCGAATTTTATTTTTTTATAACTGCTATATGCATTTAGAAGAGTTCTTGTTCAGA
>NW_027111805.1:78138-82849 GCF_000696795.3 Halyomorpha halys
TATATATATAAAAAAGAAAACTATTTATTGTTAACGAACGTTTCGCCTCAGTTTGCAGGGCTGTCTGATTTTGATACCTTCATTGACCGCCAGCCGGACTATCTTCCTAAAATCTACTTCTTACGGTCAACTATCTTCTTCCAATATTAATTAATTTCATTTGTGTAATGGAAAACGTTTCAATAGACCCGTTGAAATTTTAACAAAAGAAAATAAGACTTTTGCACTAATAAATTTCTCACAATGAAATATAATCAAAATTCTACTTTAGTATTAATTATAATCAATACTTGAGTATTGATTTTCTAAACTTCACTGAAGACCTTATCGTAGTATAGTTGTTGAACACCTTAATATCTAAAATTTTTGGAATCAGATCTTAAAAATTTGTGTAGGCACTTTTCGATCCGAAGAGTCCTGAAAGCTTATATCACAAAAAATAAACGCTAGTATATCAAATATGTTTAGTCTTTATCTGAATTTAAAAAAAAAAAACCTTACACAAGACGGTTTGAATTATTTTATCTAAGATTTGTTTAAAATGTGAATAAAAATGTATTCCCAAAATATTTTATTAGCTTATTAGATATGTTATAATGAAAACTTATAAATATAATAAAACCAGGCAGGTCAGTAATTACTTACTGAATTATTGACCATTGTATCTCAAAAACAAAAACGTCAATGAAGCTGAAATTCTCAATGGTGTTTCTCCTTATGATGTTTACGAGCAATAAGTCTGGGTTGACAAATATTTGAGCTCTAATGCTTTTCTTTTTTTAAATTATTTATAGAACCAAAAAATAATATTAAAATTATGCATCTCCTTGAATATTATAGCCATTCTTCTGGAAGATAATTTTATTACTCATAAAAGTATAATACCTAAATCAGATCAGTATTAGTGACGATGGAAAAGCCTTTTATTCGTAATTAAACATTTGAAAGATTAGATATAACTCACTCATTTATTGATTAAATTATCTCAAATATGACAATACTTATGAATTTGAAATTATTAATGGACATCCCGTTTTGTGAATAATTCGAATTCCATGTTGCTAAAAAAATTATTCCTAAAACGGAAAGAGGGTGATTAAAACCGTCTTGAGGACGCACCCCTTCATTAATAACAGAATGAACATAATTCCTTATTTTTTATTTAAATTTTTTATTATTCCTTATCGATATGATTATCTTATTGCTCCCTTCCTCATAAATACCTATTTCTTTTATTTTTTAACCAAGTGTATTATTATTATTATTAATTTTTCATTATTTATCATTTATGTTTAATTTATTTAATGACCATTTAATTAAATTTTATTTTTATTGGTGTATTTTTTTTTAATTTGCTGCTGTATAATACTAAAAATCTGAATAAAAAAGAAATTCAAAGCACCCAACTGTATGTATTTATTTTTTATGACACTCTTTTTGTACTAACCTAACCTGCTTGGTGACTGCAGCGGAGGTGGTTCGAATCCGGGCTGTGGTGTCGACTTTTATTTCTGTGACGGTCACACCAATAGAAAACTTAACTCCTCTCTCTCATGGTTAGTATATGTTGATTAGCTCTAGATAACCCTCCATTATTTCAGAAATGACTTGGAAGAGTGCCATAATAAATATATATGTGTACAGGAGCTTTATACAAATGTTTGTTTTATACAGTAGGAAAATTAAAAAAAAAAAACCTCCAAAAAAAAAAGAAAATATAATTAAATAGCCATTAAAGTAACTAAACATGGATAATGGAAAATGAATACACTTGCTTAAAAAAATAAAAGGAATAGGTTAATAATTAATAATAATGGTATTTATTAGAAAGGAATTAATGAGATAATCATATGGATAAGGAATAATAAAAAATTTATAAGTGAAAATAATTTCAAATTCATTATTGATGGAGAGTTTTAATAATCCTCCCCCTTTCCGTTGTATGAATATTTTTTAACAGCATAGAATTCGAATTTGTTAGCAACAGGAGAATTCCATTAATAATTTCAACTTTATAAGCATTGAGGTTTTAGAGATACTATGATCAATAAATCAATGAGTGAAGTCTGTTCTTTGATATGTTTAATTACAAATATAACGCATTTCCATCTTTACTAATACAGGTCCAATTGAGGTATTATCGTTTATGGATAATAATATTATATTCTGAAAGAATATTATAATATAATCCGGTGGAAAAATGTCAGAAATGTTGCTAATAATTAAATAAATAAATTTAAATACAAAAAATGCCACTTTAGTCTAAAAATATATATAATTTATTAATGTTGCCAAATTTTCCTGCATCATTAGGGGATTAGTGTTCATGTTAAAACATACACAATAGAGTAAAAGGACTTAGCATCCAGACAAAGGATATAACAATTAAAATAGGAAAACTATTACTCAAAAATACGATAAAGGGTAAACATTCCATAAAATATCGTAACATTTAAAAATAAATAAATTTCTATAAATCGTTCGAAGTTTTAATTAACATTACTAATATCATTCATTGATTTTGTTGTTACCTCGTTTTTTATTGTTACTGTATTTTACTTAAGTGAGCTCCAAGGGAAATCAACAAACACACTTTAAACAAAAACACCTATTTATTGCAAATACAAGAAAATAAAATCATGATAAAAATAAACATGCTTCATGCATAAGCAAAGTAACCTAACCTAAGAAACAAATATGAACAAATATATTAATAACTACAATAGGGCGTGCACGATTAATCAAGGAAAAAATTATGTACTATTTACAAAAATCAAATGAAACACTACCTTCACTGTCCATGCTTTACTAGTAATGTTTTTAATAAACCTGGCCAGGAATAAATTACTTTGTTTGCATGCTTTTCCCACTAAGCGGCTAGTCTACTTCATGCAGCTTCCCACGTCGGTTTCTCATTGATTTTGGTGCTGTATAATATGATTATACCTTTTTTGTAATGACTGGTACACTGAGGTAACCTAATCATTAGCACGTGGTACTCATACTGCTATTTTACAGGGACAACCTCAACGCTACCTGTCGAAAGGTTATCGTTGCAACAGCTAGGTTTGAGACACCTGTTATTATCTAAGATCGGTAGGCGCCCCCCGCAACAATTTGATGAATACCTAGTCGCTAAATGAGAAATACCAACCTAAATTCACGTGAATTGTTTATTTAATATACCTATCGATTCGGGGAAACAATATCGATGCCTTTGGAATTCGTTTTAAAATTTAAAACACAATGAAGTATTCTGAAATATTTAGTTACTATATATTTTAATTTTTTGAGGTAATTTAGTTTTTGTTCTGAGCCTTCTTTATGTAAAATAAGTGATTAAATAATTACGTGAAAATATGAGGATTTTTCCTTGGAAAAAGCTTATATAAATAATGATTTATTGTATGTACTGTATCCCAAACAATATTATAGGAATTAATGTTTTAATCTTGTTGCGTCAGGCGGTTTGTACATATTATCCTGCATTTCAAAACTGTCATGCGGTAAACTATACTCATTAGTGCCGTAAACTACATCCAATGATAAAAACTGATTATATATATATATTATCTAGTAATACTGTTTATGTCTATATAGGTAGTTATATATATGTATATATATGAATAACTACCTATATTGACATAAACAGTATTACTAGATAAAGAGTAAGTATTAACATCTAACCACTAAATCACAAAAAAATAAACTTTTTTTTTTAAATGTGAATATTAATAATTAGGTATAGGATTTTTATGTTTTCACATATTTTTACCTGACCATGATATCAGCGATTCCTAACTAACTATGGATGTTTCAAGACATTTCTGGCCAAAAGAAGCCATTTTTATTTCACGTATTTGGCCTTTTTTACATATTTTATTGTAAATCACATATTTTCTGAAATATTTGTTATTTTTAACATATTTTAAAGTATTTTGTCTTGAATCACATATTTCCTTAAATGATTTGTTCAATTGTAAATACATTTTTCGCGGCAACAACGTAAAATTCAAGAGAACGCAAGAACTTAAAAGTCAAATTTATCATTTATCATAAATAGTGCATAATTCTATATCTTCATCTTTGAACACAAATTAAAAGCAGCGACAATAATAAATTTTCACACAGAATTACATCGAGAATTTCTCAGAATCAATTAAAAAGAGCAGAGAACATCAGTAAATGTTGAAAGATCTTTTAGCCGGTACAAGTCCATTCTGCGGTCAAACCAACGAAGATTTTTATTTGAAAATTCAAAAATGCATTTAATCTGCAATAATTTTGTAACTGACTTGATTTCTTTCAAAGTTTTAAATATTTTTCTAAAGATTTTTTCTTTTTCTTTTTAATAAGGATTATTCCTTATTTCCATTTATAATTTGTTCATAATTCATTCTGAGTAATTATTAATCAATTAGTTTAATTACAATTACTAATTAATGTCTTGTTATTGAACAGCTGTTTTCTCTAAATACATTTTTTATTACATATTTTTATACATACAAAAGGAATTTCAGGGATGTGAAGAGATGAAAATGAGGTTGTTGAAGGAGGAGGAGCAACAAAGAAAGTATTAAGCTCGTCTGGATCAACTGGGTAGTATGGACAGGATTTGGGAATGATAACGGAGAGGTTCTTAAGGATTTTCCATTTAGATTTAGGATCAGGTGCTTGGGATAGGATGTTGTGAAAGTACTGCTCCTTGGCG